>NW_005353595.1:169109-179609 GCF_000412655.1 Myotis brandtii | reverse complement strand
CCACCAACCCCTCCTCCCTTTGGCTCTCAGCTGAGATGTCATTTTCTGGGAGGAAGCCTTCTCTGCCTCCCACATGACAAATGCCCTGCTCCCCCGAGGTATTTCCATAGCACCCGTCTGTCTCTCCATGAGACTAACACATGCTCACATGTGCCAGGCCATGTTCTGAGTGCTTTATACATATTAACTCATTCATCGTCTCCACCAGCTTATGAATTACGATACTCACTTTGTAAGTATAGAGAAAACTGAGACCCAAAGAGATTAAGTAATTCACCTTAATTAAGAAGGGACAGTGCCAGGAATGTAGTTTCAGCATCTGCTTTCATATTATCCATGCTGTACCTCCTTTTAACGTAGTTAAATCTCCTTATACTATCCTGTTATGTGTGCCTCCTGCTTCAGGCTGAAGGTTCCCAAAGGTAGAGACCAGGTGTTGCTCATAGTTGCCCTCCTAATGCCTCACCCAGGACTGGTGCATAGCAGGCATTTGATGCTGCTTATTGAATTTTTTAAAATAATGTTGAAATACTACATGGTCTACACTATTCACAAAGGAGACACTACCTCTGCCAAGTGATGGGTCTGCTATTAAACACATTTCTTGAGACTTGAGACCTAACTCAAATGAAGGACATAGGAACCCCTGGATTATAAAACCTGGAGAAACATCTGGGAGTTTTTTGCTGTACCAGCTCTTTGTGAACTCCTTTCAGGTATAACTAAACTCCAGGATGTTTCTTTTTCATTAAATTTCTTTTGCTAAGATAGTTCTGTAACTCAAAATGTTACCCACCCACCCACCCAGAACCTAGGATGGGTGTGTGTGTTTTTTGTCTTTTGTTTGTGCTTATGATGCAGTTCAGGGTGTAGAAGTAAATCTGACCCAAGACTAGCTGTGTATTATTAGCTGTCGTCTGCACAATGGCTTCCAACATCACAGCGCAGTGCTTCACTGCTCTCCAGCTGTGGCTTTCCCTCTACTGTATGTCATGCATCATTCTGCTTAGCTGCCTCCTCTTTGCTGCTTGATCTATTAATTCCTGTTCTCACTGGCAGTTCATATTATACATCCCCATCTGGATGTAGGCATGCTCAGTGCCTCCAGGGAACCTTGTGGGAATTAGGCTGGGTAGATGAGATGTCTCTTGGTTGTTGTTGTTTTTCTGATATGTCAGAGGTGCTCACATTTCAAAGATACTCACAAAATCATGGTCAGAACATATGGCAAAGGTAACAATACCAATAGTAAAGGAATTCTTTAGTGTTACACAAAGCATTTTTGTCTAGAAGTCTGAGACTTTGTTCAAAATCAGTCAAGATTCCTTGACCATTACTTAGGCATGTAAGAGTTCAAAGAGAATCAATATAAAAAGTGAAATGAAAAGAGCTTTTAAAGAACTTTTGTGTCTATTGATTGTTATTTTCACAAATAACAATCAATAGACACAAAGACTGGCATGAAAAGTAAAGGTGTGACTTAGGTAGTTCTGATGAATGTGGGGCCAGAAATTCTGTCCTTAACTAAATTTTATCATACAGATTATCAATTACCAAAGAATTAAAATGAATTTAATTATTGAAGTCCCAAGACCAGGCATTATTGTTTAATGTTTAAAAGTCAACTAATGTCATTTAATCAATTTTTGATATAGCAGGTGCTCTGATGAGCACCATTTCTGGTGGGGCGGGGCTCAGACACAAAGAATAGCATACTGCCTAAGTGTTTCTATTTGCCCTGAGTCTGCTCATTTAAGTTGAGCTAATCTACTATATGAGTCCTATATGCTCTATTTGCCACTTGCTTCAAGTGCCTAGCCTTCCCAGGCCCTCACTTGGCCCATGAACCCTTGGTTGGCTCTCAGCTCTCAGATCAAATGCCCAAAATATATTTTCTGGCTGTCAATCTTCCATTCTTCTCTTGGGCAGAGTTTCACATTAGCTTTCACTTGGGTCCACTTCTGGGTGAGCACTCTACATACTTAAAAGCAGTCTTGGTCTCTGGGACCTCACCTGATTCAGTCTCCTATAAGTGGGAATCAGATTCACTGACCTCACTCCCAATATACCTTTAGAAGCTATCATTTTTGTTCATTGTGTTTCATAGTAAGAATACAACAAAAATAATGTTGAGATTATGAATTCAGACCAGGAATTTTGAAGTGAAGGAAAGGAAGAAAGAGGGTAAAGGCCTCTCTTCATGAATTGGTCAACACTAAGAAGTCTTAATAGAAGAGGCTCAACTGATGGACAAGATTTGTTACCGAGCATTGCTATACAATCAAAGAAATATTTGAGGTTCTCTAAAGATAAATTATTGTAGGAGGAAATGCAATAAATTTTCTTAGGCATTATCTTTGGCTTGTGAGAGGGAGAGTGAGGAGGTGTAAACAATGGACAGAAACTGTAGTGATTCCAAGGCAATAAGCACCTTATAATCACATGAAATGTGTTTGGGATTTTTTTTTTCCAAACAAATGTGAAATTGCCAACTGCACTTGGCTCTAGCCCTTCCTGGCACTATTCTGACACTTCCTGCCCTTGAACAGAGTTTTCCGGGTTTCTGAGGCTTTCCTCTATGAGTACCTTAAGTACTGCTTTATTTTTGGCCCCTTACCTCAGGCATTCCGCTCATTTCAGCTCTTTTTAGCAGGGCCATTTAGGTCAGAAACCTCTTTATTTTACAATGAAACATTCAAATCAGTGACTTGTAAAGTCTCCTTTACCAAATGACAGAATTATCGTTTCTCTCAGCAGCCGTGGCAGTGCTGTGTGCTGTGTGCTGTCCTCTGTTCCCTGCACCCTTTGCATCACTTTGATATTCTTCTGCGCTGAGGGAACTGGGATGACAGCTCTCTCCTCTGTGAGGGAGGCAAGTAACTATCTTGAGTTTCCGGAAGTCGCATTGTCACTTTTCGTGGTCTAAATTGTTCCAATACACCACTCAGGACACTGACCTATAGTGGATTTTCCTCTGGAATTTTTGAAAACACCTATTTATTACTTTCCTACAGTTGCTAACAGACTACTACAAACCTGGTGGCTCAAAACAGCAGAAATATTGTCTCACAGTTGTGGAGGCCACAAGTCCAAAAGCAAGGGGTCAGCAGGGCCTGGCCTCCTCCGGAGGTCTGGAGAGAACCCTTCCTTGCTCTTCCAGCTTTTGTGGCTGCTGGCATTCTTTGGCTTCCAATCTTTGACTATGTGCCTCCTGCTCTTCATGTGTTTGCTCTCGCCTTGTCTTTCAGAAAGACACTGTCATTGGATTTAGGATCCACACAGGTAATCCAGGACGATCTCATCTCAAGATCCTGAACAAAATTTAGGATCCTTTTTCAAATAAGGTAACATGCACAGTGTCTGAGTAATAGGCCATGAACATATCTTTTGGGGGGTTACCATTCAATCCACCATACCCCAAATTCTGATGAAAATTCTCTATTCACAGTGGTTCTCAAATGCCCCTTTTAAAACTAATGCAGATCTAGTACCAGCTTTCCAAAGTTTGCTCTGCATGCTCATGGAGAAAGGTTCCTCTCTTATTCTCTCTTCAGATAAAAGCAGCTGGAAATGCTGATGACTCAAAAACTGGGATAAGGTAGCTGAGAGGTGTCTGTGGAAAGCAACAGGGTTTCCCCAGTGGATGCAGCTGTTTTCAAGGTTTGGGTGAAGGCTAAGTCTTCTCCACAGCCACATTAGTTCACCCCAGGTCCCAAGTCAATATTCCGATGTCTCTCCTTTCTATCACTTCCTCCACCATTTGTTTGGAGTTCAAAATGTAACTTGGCAACACTTTTTTCTCAGTAACTATTAGAACAAATAGGTTGAAAATCAGTATGACTGTAGAATATTTGAACAAAATAGATCTTAGCCAGAAACCCTCCTATCTGTGTTATCTGCTGACTATATGTGTTACATGTTGGTCTTCTACCACTCCGAATCCTTCATGCATGGTCCCTCTGCTTCTACACATCTGGATAGCTGACTCTGAGAAAATGGAAAACAACCTGTTCCATGCACTCATCCAACAGGTCTATATGAAAGAGCTCATTTATTAAGCATTTAATACATTGGAGAGGATTACAAGATGCATTAGAATAACACTGAATCCTGAACAAAGACATGCAAAGTGCTTTCCCACTTAGGATCTCATTTGATCCTCAAAACAACCATTTCACATATTCTGAAGCTGGAGCCAAGGGTGAGTGTCTAACATTCCACAGCTGGTGGGAGGCAGAGCTGAACCTCAACTGAAAAATGCCTCAACTCCCTAGCCCTTCCCTGTGCCATGCAAACAATGCCTTCAAGATGAATATCTGGTGAGCGAGTTTATCACTCAGGTCCCATTAGAAAATCCAACTCACTCTAGATGGAACATATGAGAAGACTTTAATGAAGGGACTACATATGAGGAATAAATGGGAGCTGCTGGGCACCCAGGCACTGGCAACAATTGTAAGCCATTACTGGCTCTATGGATAAAGAAGTGAGGGGAGAAGAGTGTAGCTGGAGCCTGGTGAGAGCTGAAGTAGAAGAAGGGCCATTTGGCAGGAGCTGTAATATAGGAGGGAGGCAGCTCCTGCAGGGATGTAGTGCTCAAACAGGGAGGGAGAGAGAAGGGCCACTGTCCCCAACCTTGATATGCCTGTTGGTGCCCCCATGGGCTGAAATCAAATGGACACTTACAGATAAGGGAGCCAACTGACAAAGTGTTTAAGGATCAGCATCCAAGAGCATGGAACAGGGTATAGAAAGCAGAGAATGCATCTGAGTGCAGGCTGGGAGGTGCAAAGAGAGAGAACCAGCCCAGAAAGATAAAACATGTACATAAATAACAGGTCCCAGAGGAGGCCTTGAACTTCCAGCTTACAGGTGGGTAGGTGGGTTAGTGTGAGCCTGAGAATCAGGGAAGGCTTCAGTCATTGAGAGATACTCTAGCTTGAACTTGAAGAAGAGGTGGGATCTAGAAATACAGAGATGGGAAGGATGGTATTTTCAGACAGAATGAACAATATTGCAAAGGCACAGAGACACATGGTGTGTGGGGGGTTGGGGATGCCTGTATGGAGAAGAACTAATTGTTCTCTTTGGAACATGAATGTACTAGTAGGAGGGGAAGAATCAGGCTGGAAGGTAAGTTGAGCCCTTGTAGTGAGGAATCTGAAATACTCTGTGAAGAAATTTGATTTTATCCTGGGGGCAGTAGAGCAACAGGGGCAGTTCTAGCAGGGGAAGCCTTTACAGAGATTAACTCTCTAGAGCAGAGAGTGTAGATCACATGGAGGAAGGAGAGTGTTGTTTTATGGAAGAAGTGGCTGAAGAAAGGATTTGTCCTTTTGCTTGAACCAAAACAAGCCAGGTCACCCTGGGGAGGTCTTCACCAGATCCATTCTCCCATTACCTTTCTTCCCTAGACTTTTATTTTTTAATTTAAATTCTTTATTGTTTAATGCATTACATAAGTCTCCTTTTCCTCCACTGACCTCTCCCCGGCCAGCCCCAACCCCCAGCACACGCCCTCACCAACGCCCCCTGCCTCATCTGTGTCTACTGGTTATGCTCATATGCATGCATAGAAGTCCTTTGGTTGATCTCTTACCCCCTCATGCCCTGCCTTCCCTCATAGGTTGGACAGTCTGTTCCATGCTTCTATGACTCTGGTTCTATTTTTGTTCATCAATTTATGTTGTTCATTATATTCCACAAATGAGTGAGATCATATGATATTTATCTTTCTCTGACTGGCTTATTTCACTTAGCATAATGCTCAGTTCCATCATCCATACTGTTGCGAATGGTAAGAGTTCCTTCTTTTTTACAGCATTGTAGTATTCCATTGTGTAGATGTACCACAGTTTTTTTAATCCACTCATCTGCTGATGGGCACTTAGGCTGTTTCCAGATCTTAGCTATGGTAAATTGTGCTGCTATGAACATAGGGGTGCATATAGTCTTTCTGATTGGTGTTTCTGTTTTCTTGGGATATATTCCTAAAAATCTTAGAAGAAGCCATAAGCAACAAAATAGCAGATATTTGTTGTAGCAATACCTTTACCAATACAGCTCTTAGGGCAATGGAAACTAAGAAGAAAATAAACAAATAGGACTACATGAAAATAAAAATTTTTCCTAAACTTTCAGGAAAAAAAATCAAGTTCAGGCTCAGTTAAAAATTCAGTCAACTAACCATTTAATTTAGTCTACTGGTGCCAAAACTGAAGGGACATAATTGAAAAAAACAGTAAATTCAATTAAACCTCGTCATAGTAATAGACATCATGACATCACAGCCAAAACTCTACTACTATGGAGTGTTGGGGGGTGGCTAGGGTTAACTTCTCTTCTCTTGGATTAAGTTTTTTTTACTTGTCTATTTCTTCCCTTTTTTAGTAGCTACTGGTCTAATTTTTTTGGTAACAACTTATTTCTTGAAGGCCAAAAGAACAAATCTCCTCTTCAGAGATTGCATGTTTTGTCCTAATAGAAATTTGGAATTTGGAATTTTTATGCAGCCATGTGACCCAGATTCCAGGAATCTAGGCTCGCCAGTTACTTCTAAACTCCAAAGCTCTCTCAATCTGGTTTTATTTGCTGTAAGTACTAGAAAACTCCCCACAGAGGGAAATGGGACAGAGGGTAGGAAGGCTGAAATGTGGCAAGTCTTACGTTGTTGTCAGAGAGATATTCATGAATGAAGAATTATTGAAAAGCCACAGATTCCACACAAACGTCTATGCTCACAGAGTAGTTTGGTGCCACTAGAACAACTGGTCAGGATTAAAATACTGTAAATGATCATTAACCAATAAATTACTTGTAAACAAAATCACAAAGGAATTTATTGGTGCATCCATTCATATACGTGAGGTGGAAAACAGAAATAGCTTATAGCCCATTTTTGTTTCAGTTATCTATTTTTGAGATAAGCATTTTGCTTTCCCTTGGCAGTAATTCATCATAGACATATAGATGTGTGTGTGTGTGTGTGTGTGTGTGTGTGTGTGTGTGTGATCCCAATCAATAGCTCAATTGATGTTTCTTTCTTTTCAGATTTAACCATTGGAATTAATAATTATTCAAAGTATGTATTATGACAATACATAGTACTTGGGACCATACAGGAAACAACTGTTTTCCCTTAGCTCATTTAGGGCATGGTGTTACAAGAACATTTCGTCTGCATCTAACCTGACTTCAGTATCACTAGCTGTGTATTCCAAGAGCAGCTGCTTAATCTTTCTGAGCCACAGATTCCTCATGTGTAAGATAAACAGGATGATGCTCACACCACGTTAAAAAGTTAAAATGATAAAGTCTGTTGTCATGCTTTTTAAAAATGTGTAGCACCGTATAAATGGTACTTTGTTGTTATTGCTATGATATCTTGAGGATATATCTACAGTGGGGCCTTGACTTACAAGTTTAATTCATTCCGTGACGAAGCTCGTAACTCAAATTACTCGTATGTCAAATCAAAAAGTGAACGAGTGAGACACATGATGCTGGGCTGATGTTGTGGCATTCACTGTGACGTTTGCTGCGCCAACTAGTGGTGGGGTATCTGAAGCTGGCTCATAACCCGAATTTTAGCTCGCAACTCAAAGCAAAAAGTCGACTGAGAGACGGCTCGTATCTCGAAAAACTCATTAGTCGGGACACTCGTAAGTCAAGGCCCCACTGTATTTTAACTTATCAGTTAGAAATGGTGATAATTGGGTTTAGAATCTACTGGCTATGTGTCTGTACCTTGGACTTTGGTCTTTAGCCATGTGGAAAATGGTACTACACAACTCAGTTTTTCAAAAATTACCTGATTTCCTGGTTGATTGCTGTGGGACACACAGAGGTAAGTAAACTCAGTCCCTGAGCTCCTGGGCTTACAGCAGAGTGAGGAAATGCCAGATGTTGGATAGATAGATGATAGATGATAGATAGATAGATAGATAGATAAATGTAAAGATAGATATTCAGTGGAAGGGCTTTCCCTTAGATCAGCGACTTTCAACTGATGTGCCATAAGAATTTTTAAAAACATGCAATACCTTACTATTTAGTCAGGGGCCACTAACTTTAGATTGGCTTCCTTTAGATTGTCATATAAAAAAGTGACAACAGCCTATACAACAGTAGTCATCCAGCGTGAATCCCCTGTCTTGAACCATAAGTATATAGGGCATACAAAAGAGTTGCACCTTATTGGTTAAGTGGCATAATAAGGTTGCATCTGATTGGTTGATTCTTTTTTAAAAAATATGTTTTTATTGATTTCAGAGAGAGGAAGGGAGAGGGAGAGATAGAAACATCAATGATGAGAGAGAATCATTGATTGGCTCTCTCCTCGCGGACTACCAGAGTCTGAGCCCATAACCCAGGCATATGCTCTGACCAGGAATTGAACAGTGACTTCTTGGTTCATGGGTAGATGCCCGACCACTGAGCTACACCAGCCTGGCTGATTGGTTAATTCTTGGAACCCAAAATCCTTATATACAAGTATAGGCACCTGATTTTAAAAAGTCACTTTGGAACAAAAAGGGCAGATAATTACTTTTGTTTTAGTAAGTCAAACAAACGTATACTTTTTTTTGGTCCTGCAAAAAATATAACATTTGTTTGGTGTGCTGCAGAATTGTAGTTATTAGCCCGTGTGTGCCATGACATGAAAAAGGTTGAAAATCACTGCCTTAGATTGATTTTGCTGAGGAGTGGCCTTTACAAATAAAGCTGCTTTCCACTGCTTCTGAACAAAGAGACATGGTTGAGAGACTGGGAAGTGAGAAGTTCATGGAAATGAAAGGGGTTATCAATAGCCATGCTTGACTAAGTGCTTGCTATGTAATTATCTTCATGGGATATGGCACAGAGCTCTAACAACTTTACTGAATGCAGATAGAAGCTGACTCTGTAGCTATGGGGAGGACTTTTCCCACTTAGTGCTGTGCAGCATCATTGAATCTTGGCAGTGAAAATGGAAATTATTTAAAAGACTGGAGAGTTTCTTATGAGATTTTCCTTATGAGTTTCTCCTGGCATGCTTTGAAAAAAATAACAACAATAATAAGAAGCAAGTTAATTCTTACTTTTTAGGTAATAGTGTCATTTGGCAGTACATATCTCAAGGCACTTTTTGAAAACCCAGACCTGGCATTATGTACCCTAAAAAATGGCCCATTTCTTTTGTATTGTATTTTATTGATTTGATTTGAGAGAGAGAGGAAGGGAGAGGGATAAAGAGATAGAAATTTCGATGAGAGTCAATCACCTGCCTCCTGCATGCCTCCTACTGGGGATTGAGCCTGCAACCTGGGCATGTGCCCTGATCAGGAATCAAACTGGTGACGTCTTGGTTCACGGTTTGATGCTCAACTACTGAGCCACACTGGCCGGGTGGCCCATTTCTTTAACAGACTGTTTATACATTAAAAGAAACTAAGTCAAATAGAATTAAGACTGGTTGAAACACCAAGGATAAAATAATCTGTATTTGTTAAAACATCATAAGGTATTTTTATGGCAAAAAAAAATAGACAAGACAAGGTTTAGATTTCTGCTTTTCAGTAAGATCCAGCACTTCAACTCCACCTGGGGAAGAGAAGGCTCATGAAGATGCTGAGCTCACCATAGTGAGACAATGTATACAAAATACGATTTTAGTTCCTCAGGTGAAGTTTCAGTGAAGTGTCTCCCATTTGTACTAACAAGCATGGCAAACAGTGAGAAAAGAATAAAACATTAATCTTTGACTTGGGAATATTTGGCATGTTTTTTTCTAAATGGAATAATATCTACTCTGGAAACTTGAAATACTCCAAAATAAAATCAAACATTTAAGAAAGAAAATGGGAGAGGAAAAGCCATGAAGAACAATTATCATGAAATTAATCATTTATTTCTTACAGAAATTTTTAAAGCGGCAATGGTGATTCCTAGAGAGGGAATTACGTGGGAGTAGAGTGAATAAGTGAAAAAAAGATGGTGAATGAGTGCACAAATAAAAATATAGCTACTTGTAAATACTTATGTATGTCTCCTCCCCTCCATAGACAAATCAGGAATTACCCTCCTGGTGAACAGCACTGAAAAAAGTATGCAACCTGAGAAGAATAATTTTATTATTCAATTTTTATTTGAAATACTGAAATAGTTTAATATAGAATGTGTTTAGTTTTTTTTTTAATTACAGCTTACATTCAATGTTATTTTGTGTTAGTTTCAGGTATACCTCAATAGAGGTTAGACAATCATCCTATCTAATAAAAGAGAAACATGGTAATTAGCCGTACGGCCGCTACCCTTCCCATTGGCTAATCAGTGAGATATGCAAATTAACTGTGAGCCAAGATGGTGGCCGGCAGCCATGCACTGAAGCGAACAGGGAGGCTTGCTTGCTCCAGTGACTGCGGACTCCAACGTTCCCCGCCTGACTTGCCGGCCTCTCAGCTGCAACTCTAAGCAACTATGTTGCAAATATAGAAGCTAAACAAAACCCCAGAAACCTGC
>NW_005353595.1:155457-167678 GCF_000412655.1 Myotis brandtii | reverse complement strand
TGCTCTGAGCCCGACCAGGGGCTGCACCTAGCGATTGGGCCTGCCCTCTGCCACCTGGGAGCAGGCCTAAGCCAGCAGGTCATTATCTCCTGAGGGGTCCCAGACTGCGAGAGGGTACAGGCCAGGCTGAGGGACCCCTCTCCCCCCCGAGTGCACAAATTTTTGTGCACTGGGCCTCTAGTGTACTTTATAAAGTGTTCTCCCACTATTTCCAGTACCCACTAGGCACCATACATAGTTATTCCAATACTAGAGGCCTGATGCACAAATTTCGTGTAAGAGTAGGCCTTCCTTCCCCCAGTTGCCAGCACCAGCTTCCCTCTGTCACCCGGGACCCAGGCTCCCCTCGCTGCCCTGGCTTCGTCCAAAAGGACGGAAGGATGTCTGGAAGAATGTCTGGTCTACTTAACATATTATGCTTTTATTATTATAGATTATTGACTATATTATATATGCTGTATTTTCCCATCCCCATGACTATTTGGAACTATCAATTTGCATTTCTCAACCCTTTCACCTTTTTCATTGACCCCGCTCCCTTCTGCAGCCACCCAGTTTGGTCCTTGGGAGGAGGTGAGTGCAATTTCCATGTACGCCAGTCCCATCTTGGATCTGTCTGAACACTTCTCTTCAAATGAAATATTGCATGTAAGCGCCATGTGTATATGAAATACATGAAAATGGAGCTTCTCTGGTTGCAGCAGGGACTAGAAGCTCCCCCGCTTAGATTATCCTCATCTCTGCAGCAGAGATGAGGATGACATAGTTTGAAAAACAGGCATCTCCTCATTTTATTCATATGACATCAGGACAATTGGGGCCCAGAGCAGTGAAGTGATGTGCCCAAGATCATACAGTAAATATGCAGCAAAATTACGCCTGCTGCCCAATCCTCCTAATTGCTCATTTTAACTTACTTCTACTGCATCATTCTATGTCAGTCTAATTTTCTTGGGAAAATATTTCGTATGTCCCAAATAAATTTTAAGCAAACATTTGAGTGTCTGAGTCATATGTTTAAAATGTATCCTTCCCAAGCTCTTCTTGGATATGCAAAATTACCAGTTGCCAATTTAATAAACTTGCAGACATACATGCCTCCCAAATTGTGAACCCATAGGAATGGAAACTGCTAGCATGTTCCATTCTTCCCCACCCCCGGTAAAAGTCATCAAAAAACAAGATATAATTTCTGAACCTCAGGCTTACTTCCATCAAACCAGAAAGAAGGAAAGTTGTAGCATGAACTGCTTTTATTTTCACTCCTTTCCATGTCTCAGACCTTCTTCAAGTTGAGTTGCTAATTAGCACTAACATAACCTGGACGCAGGTGAACAGCTGGACATATTAGTATTAAAAAGAATAAATAAGTGGAAAACTATACAATTGAACCAAGATAGTAATTAAATGATGCTTTAGAGAACAATTTGTTTTTCACCTCTATAATTTTATTTTCTCTAAACAAGGAATTCCTATAAATAAGCTTTTAAATCAAACACTCAAGGAAGACTGGGGTGGGGAGGGGAAATGTTCATGCTACCACATGATGGCCATCCCCATTTTAACCATCTGAGTGACAAGAGTGAAGACCCCTCTCAGTGCTGTGTGTGAAACTTTGGGTCACAGTTCCAAATGCCATAAAGTTGCCAGGATCCCCATCTATTGTTGCAGCCTGAACACTGGGACTGGGAAAAACGTGATAAGAGGCCTTTATCAGTCAGGGTTCTCTAGAGAAACAAAACCAATAGGAGATATATATTTACTTACTTATTTTATTCAGTCATTCATTCAAATGAATTGGTTCACATAATTACAGAGGCTGAGAATTCCCAAGATCTGCAGTATAAAGGCCTGAGACCATAAAACCTGATGGTTTCAGTTCCCATTTGAGTCCCAGCCCAAAGGCAGAAGAGCAATGTCCTTGACCATCAGGCAGAGAGAGTGAATCCTGTCTTGCTCAGCCTTTGGTTCTATTCAGGTCTTCAGTGGATTGGATGAGGCCCATCCATGTTGAGGATGATGATGTACTTTATTCAGTCTACTGATTCAAATGTTAACCCACGAACACTCTTACAGACACATTCCAAAATGATGTTTAACCAAGCATCTAAGCACCCTGTAGTCTAATCAAGTTAACACATTTGACCATCACATGACTTGAGGATGGAATAAGGTCTTCACCAGAGGTGCCCTGAAAGCGGATTGCTACACACACACACACTGGAGTCTAAATCACTGGGAGTCCATCTTACGGAGACCATTCTTGGACTCAAAGTGCCTGTGGAGGAGGCCACTGCAATGACTCCTAGACTTGACTTTAACATTCCTCTTGAGTGAAGCCATTGGCTAATATGGTTTTTGAACACTAACACCTGTTAAGGATGAAAAAGTGTTCTGAAGCATTTTTATGTTCTTTTGGTTAATAACAAATTCAGGGAGAGGAGGAGGAGAGAAATTAGAAACATTTTTGTCTCATGATGATTTGGCAGAAGAAACGGCATGCTTTTGGCAGTTTCTTTACTTAGCTTCAGTGGCATCATAAGAGTACACCAGTTTCAGGCTTTCATCTGGAAAGAAGGTCTCAGTGCATGGAGAAGACTCAAAGCCTGATTTTTCTTTGAAACAAGTTGATTCTATGATAGTAATAAAGATTCTCTTTCTCATATAAAGCTGCTTTGGAATATAAAAGCTTAGAGGAATCGATCCCTGTGCAGTATTTGGCAGGAAGGAGAAGGCAGGAGTATTTAATGATCATTTTAAAAGAATTTTTATTGTCCTGGTTAGTCTAAGTTGGCCTCTTAGGCATGTGATTTGACAAAGATCCATTATTTACTCATTTTCCTAACTTTCTTTGAGCAATCATAATTTTCCATTGACCTAGAATTTCTCTAGCTCAGGACAGACCCCGGCCCAATAGAGAATCAGAGAATAGAATTAAAATACTATTCCTTTAATTCTTTATTGTAATGTATATTTAGACAAGGAGTCTCCTCACCAACTATCAAGTTTTTGGCATAATTCATCCTTAAGTTACCTGTCAAGAGTCTATGGCAAGCAAATTGACCTCAAAAGTAGCTTAAATTCATAATGTAAAACAGAAACTAAAAAATAAAGAAGCCAACCTATTATTTAGCAAAACAGAACAGCAATGTGCTTGGTTCTAAACTTGGTTTTTTAGACAAGGAGTCTCCTCACCAACTATCAAGTTTTTGGCATAATTCATCCTTAAGTTACCTGTCAAGAGTCTATGGCAAGCAAATTGACCTCAAAAGTAGCTTAAATTCATAATGTAAAACAGAAACTAAAAAATAAAGAAGCCAACCTATTATTTAGCAAAACAGAACAGCAATGTTCTTGGTTCTAAACTTGGTTTTTTGTTTGTTTGTTTTTAAATATATTTTATTGATTTTTTTTACAGAGAGGAAGGGAGAGGGATAGAGAGTTAGAAACATCGATGAGAGAGAAACATCGACCAGCTGTCTCCTGCACACCCCCTACCGGGGATGTGCCCGCAAACAAGGTACATGCCCTTGACCGGAATCGAACCTGGGACCTTTCAGTCCGCAGGCCGATGCTCTATCCACTGAGCCAAACCGGCTAGGGCTAAACTTGGTTTTAAGTTAAAAATCTGAAGGTTAAAATGTTTGAAAGCGTTATCCCGCCTCCCTCCTCCTGATCCTCTAGTATGCTCGCGAAGGAAGTGGCATGTTTGCGCTGCGTTGGATGACTCAGGAAACACATCTGAGTTATAGAGTGTTATGTGCTTTTGGAAGAAAGAAGGTGCTGTCAGAATAGAAAATATTGTTCTTAACTTTTTCCATGGCACTTGTATATTAGCCCACAGTTTGCGACCATGTTTTATAGTTGGCTGACTAGTTTCTCCTTCTCTCAGTCCCTGCCCTCTTACTAAACAAAACACTTGCATGTTCTGGGAAGTGTTGGCAACTCACCCAGGTCACTGTCATCCAGGCAGTGTTGGGATGTGCTGAAAAAGTCCCAAGGCTGGAACTTTAGAGCAGCTCTGGCCACTGCGGGTTATGTGCGGTGGGCTCTGCACAAGTCCACGCCAGATGTGGGTGTGGGCCAAGGGCAGGGAGGACAGCTGCTGGAAGAGAAGTGAGCTGCAGTCTCCCCCAGCAAATGCTAAAATCTCTTCCTTCCCCACCCCCACCTCTCACCAAGACTACCTGGCTATTTCTGCCATCTCTCTCTTTGTTCTTCCCTCTATAACCATCCTGCATCATCTCAGATTCATTCATTCAACAAATATTTATTAAGCACCTACTATGCAAGGCACTCACTCTTCGCCACACTCTGTCTGTCTTTCATCCTCGCTTCTTCCTGAAACTGGTCTGGACAAGGGCACCTGTCTACTGTCCAAACCAGGGTCACATTTCCAGTGCTCTCTCTGCAGCATCTGAGTGTTGATCTCTGTATTTCATAAAACATTCCCATCCATTGCTTTCCTTGATAACCCTTCCTCCCCATTTTGATCCTTCTTGGTCTCTTTCTTGTTCCTTGCCTTTTTTTCTGCCTCTTCAATATTTATATGCCCCAAGGTTACATTGTTAAACCTCTTTTATTTCTACACACCCCTCTGGGTTACCCCACGTCTTCTTAAGGCTTCAGCTAAACTTACTCCGAGGGCTAAATTTTCAGCCTACATCTTTCTCCTGAACTCCAGACATATTTAGTCAACTGCTTGCACAATACAACCATCTGTTCTGATTACTACAGTTGCACAGCAAGTCATCCCACATGCTAGCGGCATAAAACAACCATTGGTTGGGTCAGAAATTCAGGACACAGTAAAGACAGTTGTTTCTGCTGCATGATAACCGGGGCCTCAGCTGAGATGACTTAAAGCCTGGAATGATTTGGCTAATGGAGATTGGAAATACCTCCACTCACATGGCTTATGGTTGACGTCTGTGACTGTCACATGTCTGTTGGCTGGAACTTCATCTGAGTCTGTCAGCCAGAATATCTACAAATGGCTGTTCCATGTGGCCTAGACTTCCTCACAGCATGGCAACCTCAGCGTCATTAGACGTCTCACATGGAAGCTCAGGGCTCCAAAGGAGGATGTCCCAGCTAACAATGCAGAAGCCACTTCCCCTTTTATGACCTCGCCACAGGAAGCACTCAGTGTCACTTCCATCACTTCATATTTGTGACAAGCAAATCACAAGCCCACCCATATTCAAAAAGAGAGGATTCAACTCTACCTGGTGACAGGGTGTGGGTGGCAAGGTGGCAGAAGAGCACGTAGGGCAGGAGATGTTGCTGCAGCTGTCTTTGGAAAGTACAGTTTGTCCTATCGCTCCCCTCCACCCCCATCTTCATGGCACTCCATCGATACGGATGTATCACAGTGCCATACACATGCTTTGTCCTCTGTGCTTTTGCACATACCGTTCCCTCTGACTAGAGCATCTTTTCCTGCCTGCTAACCCCTACTATCACCTCTTTATTTTTGCCAAATGTTTTCTTGAGGGTAGACATCTGGAGTACTATAAACCATGCATTACCTGTAGATTCAAAAAGGAGCAACCACATTGTCCACACTCAAATGTGTCAGGCCTGGCATGCATGATGGAGATTAATGAAGTATCAAGAGAAGAATGTGGTTCCTGAAAAGCTTCTACAATTTGGAGTAGGGTCTTAATCACGTGAAAAGTAAAGCTGTTCACCTTAGGGAACTTGCATTTCATTGGAGGTACACAGTATTTTAATATTAAAACAAATAAAACTAACTCTGTTTATAGAAGATTCTCATCCCCCCAAACTTTATCCCTTCAGTTTTCAGAAATTTTAATTTTAAAAAAGCATATGCCTTTTGGAAATTGTACATTTATCTGAGTAATAACTAAAATGTATTTCTCCTTCAGTTGCTGAGGTATATTAAATTTGAAGAAAATAATATCTCCATCTCTAGCAATATAATTTCTCCCTTGTTGTCTGTACTTTTCAGTAGCCTGGACTGCAGTTTCAGAACCTTCCTCTTTAAAATCTTCGTATTTCATTACTTGAGCCCGAATGAATCCTTTTACAAAATCTGTGTGGATCTTTCCTGCAGCTTGAGGAGCATTCGTCTCTTTCTGCATCCATGCGTGCACTTCATCCGGCTGCAGTGGAAAAGTGTTCTAGTTGGAGTGCTGCAAACCCGGCCTTAACGATCTTTGGCAAAGTATTTTGTGTCATGTTCTCCTGCAGACACCTCTGTCTCTCCTCAGCACTCAACTCTTGCAACTTGAGTTCCAAGGCTCCATTGGAAGGAATGACCAAGGTACGTGGGGCATACTGTTCACAAACTCTTTAATTTTTTAAAATGTTTTTATTGATTTTAGAGAGAGAAGAAGGGAGAGGGAGAAGAGAGAGAGAGAAACATGGATGTCAGAAAGAAACATAAAGTGGTTGCCCTCCATATCACAACTCAACTTGGGCCTGTGCTTTGACCAGCAACCTTTTGGTGCACTGGACGATGCTCAACGAACTGAGCCACACTGGCCAGTAAAAAACTCTTTAGTTTTTATCAACCATTTTTTTCCTTCTAATGTAGTTTTGCTCAGAAAGATTAACCAAGTATACCATTGGTGTTGAAGTCAGAAATAAGTGTTCAGTCTCTTTGTCATTCCAATCATAATAGAAGCAAACAGGTTTCTTTTTATCTATAACCCGGGACTTAACTTTTCACTTTATGTCGTCATTCAGGTTTTAGTTTTTTACCTCCTTCTCTCATAGCCACTTTTTCTAGTTTATCTATACCCAATAATTTCTTCATTTTTAACGGAAGCTCTTCATGTATTTTTCTATATCTTAAACAGGATCTATACTTTTTCAATATGTGTGATACCATTATCTTCAAAAGCACGTGCTAGATCAGTGGTTCTCAACCTGTGGGTCGCGACCCCTTTGGGGGTCGAACGACCCTTTCACAGGGGTCGCCTAAGACCATCCTGCATATCAGATATTTACATTACGATTCATAACAGTAGCAACATTACAGTTATGAAGTAGCAACGAAAATAATTTTATGGTTGGGTCACAACATGAGGAACTGTATTTAAAGGGCCAGAAGGTTGAGAACCACTGTGCTAGATGAACGATTCCATCACAGGCACTAACGTGAGATAAAAAGGCACTTCCTAGGCCTTGTCCATTGTGAGCTCCTTTCACAAGGCCAGCACTGTCCCCTGTCCCCCACATTTAGAAAGGCGGGGATTTTGCTTGCTGGTCTGTGGTACTGGCAAAGTCAATCAAGCCTTTCAGCTGGCACAGGCACTCTGCTCTCATTAGGATCTATAGTGCAGCAGGGGACGGTTTCTGCTGAAGACTGACTATTGGTTAATACATTGAAGAAGGTAGAGTTCCCAACATTGAGCAACCCAACAATACTAATTTTCCAGGAGGTTCCAAATCTTCTAATGATGGGGGTGGTTTAATTCCATCACCTCCCTTTTTGGGGAGGCATCATGCTCCATGCGAGCGATGACACAGTGTCTCAGAGGCAGTGGCATATGGGTCCTACCAGCAGTGGGAGGTGGGGGTGGGGGGGAGGCCAGCGCCCCGCCACCACCTGATTGTTTTGTTTGTTTTACTGTTGACAGTATTACATTTTCCCCTGCTTTGCCCTCCTCCACCCAGCCCCAGGCCTTCATCACACTATTGTCTGTATCCATGGGCAATGCATATATGCATATATGTTCTTTGGTTAATCTCTTCTCTTCCCCTCCATGCTCCTCCCCTCTCAGGTCTGTCAGTCTGTCCCATGCATCCATGCCCTGGACCTGATTTTTTCATCTTACTTCTATTTGTCCTTCAAGCTTCATCTCAGATGCCACTTTATTCAGATCCAAGTTTGTCCTTAGGAGAGACACAGTGTCCACCACCACATCCTGCTGTCCTCCCTGTTAGTGCCTCTTACTCACCAACACTGGATGTGGGGATGGACATCCCATGCCTGAATTCTGAGTCACTTAACCTGAGTTCAAAGTCTGGTGCAAATGCTTAGCTTCATAAAGCTTTAGTTTCCATATCTATAAAATGAAGAAATACATTTGAAATACATTTAGTATAAAGGCATTCATTGTCTATATTTCTATACTTGTTTTTATGGTTATAATTTGTATGCATTCATTATTTAGACAGCCAGGCTTAAGTACAAGCATTTGCATGGGATGTTCTATATTTAGCATAGTTCATTATTTCTCTCCAAACATATGCTTTTACTCCTACTAATGGGAGAGAAAAGCTTTCTGCGTTCAAAAAGACACTTGCCCCAGCTGTCTCTCCTACGAGTGCATCTCTCTTTTTATTGTACCATTGGTCCAAGAAGAGCAGCTAATTCAGCATAATTACTGCCACTTATGACTTTTCTTTTTCACCTTGGCTTCATTAACCACTGTGCTTGGCACTCACCATGCATGGTTTTGGTCTACTCTGAGGATTGAATATAGGGTTCCTGTCCTTAAGTAAGAAATAGGTTCTGTTGAAATATTCGCAGTGAAGGAAACAGGTTTTTGTAGTGATTTTGAGGTGGTATTGATGCAGGCATTCTGGGGGTCCTGGGACCTGAGGGACTGAGGGTCCATAAAAAAAAAAGTAAAAAATGAAAAAAAAAAACCACAGTAATAGTAAACATATTAATAGCAGCAGCTGTATTAAACGCTTACTGTGTGCTTGGCACTATTCTAAGTATTTTACGGTAATCTTAAAACCATTACATGCAGTAAATGCTATTATCCGCATTTTACAGTTAATCCTCCTAGGAGGGCGGGTTTCATTTAGACACACCTTTAAGGAACTTTGCCCTTGTTAGTTTGTTTGTTTTTTAATCAGCTACCCACATCTCCGCTTAATATCATGCTACTTTTTAATACTTAATCTGGATAGCTTCTTCTTGATGTTCTGCCATCAATTCAAATGGAATATAAAAAAATAAATAAATTAATTAAATAAAAATAAGTTTATTAGTGAAGCAGTGAGACAGGGAATGGGCTACTCCACAGACAGAGCAGCCCCCCTTTAGTGGAATTTGCTTTCTTTATTGAGATTCATTTAATCGGGGGTAGGTTTTCATTAAGGGAGGGAATATTTAAAATGTTCTCTGGGAAATGAATGGAGATTTCTCAGAGGAACTCCATTAGCCATGTTGTGTCCTTATATGGGCTTTGCATTTCTGATCATGGTGGTACAGGGTGTGTCATTGAGCATGCTGGTGCATTAAAATGAGCATAAAATGAGGCTAGGAGTTACCGTAAGGTGAAATTAGGCACCATGTTGGATCCAGCTGGTCTCTACTGGTTTTAAGCTATAAATCTGGTAGTGGTATGGGGTGGGAGTGTCTTCCTTCTTCTTGATAGTTTATGTAGCTTTTATCGATTGCAGCTGTTCTGCCACATGCCTTATCTCCGTATTTTGGTTTTGTGGTATTTTTTTTTCTATTTTTGTTTTGTTTCTTTTCATTGAATTTTTATAACTTGCCAGGAAGTTACTATTTGCACAATTTGTGTGGATGGGTTGCTTGTTTTATGCATCACTATGTCAAGGGTGAGAAGCTTTCGGTGTTGTTTCAATGCCATATGTGAAATGGCCTGACATCTCAGCTCCATACCTGTCTGAGTAGAGTATGGAAAATAAATAGAAGCAATTGAATAAAACCATTCCAAGAATGGAACAAATGACCTAACTTAAAGAGGCAATGAGGTCTCTATATGGTCCTTTTCGATCACTGGTTAATCAGAAAATTGGAAGAAAGTTTCAAAAACTAGTGAATAGTTAGATTAAGATGACTATTATTCCCTGATTTTATAATAAAATGCCCAAGAAGATATACTCCACTGCAATTGCTGCACAGCTCTCCAAGCTGCATTCTCGGGGATTTAGAGGAGAACAGAATTTGAAGAGCCCATCTCTGTGGATGAAAAATGTAGTGGTCGCCATTTAGTGTGAAGCTGGGTAGTAATGTAAGTGTGACTGGGATCGAAGAGAACCCAAAAATATGACCTATTCTACAGCTGTTTGAATCTCCACCAATACATAGAGAGAGATTATATATCAGAATTTTCTTAATCTATTCTTTCAAATTCAAAATCTGGTTTGTCTCTATCTCTAATAGTCTGTATTCTCAGTCACATCCCTTCAGTATTCAGACTGGAGCTGTTGTATTAGCAGGTCAACTAAGGAGGCAAAGCAAGCCAACAAGAATGAGTATATAGGAAGTTTTAAAAAGAGGTTGAACAAGTATAGATATCACAACTACATCCACATTCTCATAGGAAACAGTATTGGGGATCTGAACTGGATCCCTGTGTGCCTGTTATTACAGAGTCATCTGTAGTAGAAGAATTTAGTTTCATAGCTTAAATCTAACAGCCATCTCTGTTCCTAGACGTCACCATAAGAAGTTAAACAGTGTTTAAAGCGGGAATGTGGAGGAGAATCCAAGATGGCAGACAGAGAAGGTGGAAGCTACACTCATTTCCTCCCAGGACCAAACAGGAATTATAATTAAGTTATGGAACAATCATACTGAATAACCAACTGAAGACTAGCTGAATAAAAAGTCTTATAACCAAGAATTTATACAGAAGAAGCCACATTGAGACTGCTCCTAACAGATTGCCCAGGAGCAGGCACAGGCAGTGTCAGCCATTGGCCTGCACCAGAGTCCCTCCCAAAAGACCCAGAACCAACAGACAACATCAGAGCAGGATCCAATAAGCTTCACAAGTGGCATGTGCAAAGGGAGATCTCAGCAGGCACCAAAACCTGCTGAGGCAAATTCTACTTCATGTGCTCAGCACCTGTAGAGCAGCTCACAAGTCATGGTTAGGGTTGAGCCTCAAAGTCAGCCAGCCTGAGGGTCAATCTCAGGCACAAAAGGGCCAATAGAAATCAAAACTCAATTACATCAGGAGGGTCCACATAATCCACACAAGGGACATTCCTGGAGCACCCAGCTCAGGTGATCAAGAACACTGCGCCAATGGACTACACAGGACACTTTACTATGTAAGGCCACCCCACGAAGACAAGGAGGCAACTGAAGTATGGAAACAAAGAAACAGGCCCCAAATGAAAGAACAGAAGAAATATCCAGGAAAATTTCCAATGATTTATCAGATTTAGAGTTCAAAGTAATGGTTATAAGGATGCTCAACAGCATGAAAAAAGGACCAAAAACAAAACAAAACAAAAACAAAAAACCCACATAAAAAAGGACTAGTCAGAAATGAAGAATACAATATCTGAAATGAAGAATATACTGGAAGGAATAAATAATATGTTGGATAAAGCAGAGAACTGAATCAGTGATTTAGAAGACAAGATTAAAAAAACAACACCCAATCAGAACAAAAACAAAACAAAACAAAAAAAATTTTGAAAAATGAGAATAGTTTAAGGGACCTTTGAAACAACATTAAGTGAAACAACATCCACATCATAGGCAAGGTGGGATGCAATTGGTTGGGGAGGGTGGCGCCATTGCCCCACGATTGCCCTGCGGAGGGAGGCCCAGGCCACCCTCTGTGCAGCAATCCATTGCGGAGACCCGGCTGGGTGAGCAATCTGGGCCCCCCCGCTCCCCCTACTGCGATAGATGGCCCCACAGAGGGAGGCTCAGGCAACTGGCCAGCCATGCTGTGGCGGGTGTATGGGGCCGGCCAGCGATTGCCCCACAGAAAGAGGCCGAGGCTAGCCAAGCAATCGCACCCCACACTGGTTGCGGGGGGGGGGGGGGGATTGGGGGGGGGGGTGGCCGGGGGGCAGCACCACACAGATGGCAAGCAGTGGCAGCAGCTGGGGCAGGGGCGAGGCCAGCTGCTGGCAGCGGGGGATAGGGAAGCCCCCATAGGCCCTGATACCCGGCCAGACCTAGGGACCCTACCCAAAATCAACAAGAAACCAGTGGCCTTAAATGACACACTAGATCAAATGGATTTAGTTGATATCTTCAGAGCATTTCACCACAAAGCAGCAGAATATATATTCTTTTACATGCATGTGGAATATTATCCAGGATAGACTACATTTTAGGACACAAAAGAAGTCAATAAATTTAAGAAAACTGAACTTATATCAAGCATCTTCTCTTACTATAATACTATGAAACTAGAAGTTAATCATAAGAAAAAACTGAAAAATACACAACATATGGAAGCTAAATAATATGGTACTAAACAATGAATGGATTAATAATGAGATTAAGAAAAAAA
>NW_005353595.1:147668-154769 GCF_000412655.1 Myotis brandtii | reverse complement strand
TCCACCCTAGCAAGTTTGACTCAGTGGATAAAGCATCAGCCCATGGACTGAAGGGTTCTGGGTTCAATTCCAATCAAGGACATGTACCTTGGTTGCAGGCTCAATCACTAGCCCTGGTTGGGGCTTGTGTAGGAGGCAAACAATCGATGTGTCTCTTACATTGATGTTTCTCTCTCTCTGTGTCTCCCCCTCCTTCCAACTCTTTCTCTCAAAATTAATGGAAAAATATCCTCAGGTAAGGATTAACAACAACAACAACAAAAATCTCCCAACAAACAAAAGTCCTGAACTGTATGGCTTCACAGGTGAATTTTATTAAACATTCAAAGAAAAACTAACATCTATCCTTCTCAAACTACTCCAAAACATTCAAGAGGAGGTAAGACTGCCAAGGTCATTTTATGAAACCAGATAAAAACACTACAAAGAAAGAAAACTATAGGCCAATATATTTGAGGATACTAAAATCCTCAACAAAATATTATCACACCACATCCAGTAATACATTAAAAATATGATACACCATTATCAAGTGGGATTTATTCTCAGGATGCAAGGTTGGTACAATATCCACAAATCAATTAATGTGAGACACCACATAAACAAAATTAAGGGTAAATATCATATGATCATATTGATAAATGCAGAAAAAGCATTTGACAAAATTCAGTACTTATTTATGAAAAAAACTCTCAGGAAAGTGAGAATAGAGGGAACATACATCAATGTAATAAAGGCCATATATGACAAATGCTCAGCCAGAATTATATTTAATAGGCAAAAATGACAAGCATTTCCCTATGATCAGGAACAAGATAGGGATATCCATTTTCAACAATCTAATTCAACATAATATTCAAAATCCTAGCCACAGTAATCGGACAAGAAGAAGAAGAAATAAAAGTCATCTAAATTGGAAAGGAACAAGTATAACTGTTATTTGCAGATAACCAGTGGAGGGGTTATCTCTATACTGTATATAGAGAACCCTAAGGATTCCAATAAAAACCTACTAGAATTGATAAATAAATTCAGTGAAGTAGCAAGACACAAAAATATTCAGAAATCAGTTGCATTTTTATACACCGATAATAGACTATTAGAAAGAGAAATTTAAAAAGCAATTCCATTGGCAACTGCCTCAAAAAAAAATACCTATGAATGAATTTAACCAAGGATGTTAAAATTATAAAATTATAAAATACTGAAGAAAGAAATTGAAGAAGCTACAAATGAGTGGAAACATATACTGTGTTCATGGATAGGAAGAATTAACATTATTAAAATGCCCATACTACCCAAAACAATCTATAAGTTCAGTGCAATACCTATCAAGATACCAATGGCATATTTCACAGAATTAGGACAAATATCCCAAAAATTTATATGGAACCACAAAAGACCCCAAATGGCCACAGCAATCATGAAAAAGAAGAGCAAAGTTGGAAGAATCATACTACTTCATATCAAACTATACTACCATGTCATAGTAATCAAAACATCATGGTAAAATCACATATGAATCAATGGAACAAAATAGGGAACCCAGAAATAAACCCATGTCTATGTGTTCAGTTAATATTTGACAAATGAGGTAAAAACATATAAACGTATATTCAAAAAATAGTGTTGGGGAAATTGGACAGATACATGCAAAAAAAATGAAACTAGACTACCTTCTTATACCATATCTATATATATAAAAGTCTTAAGCAACCATTAGGACAGAACAACCAGAATGACCAGAACGACTGGTCAACCAGTCGCTATGATGTGCACTGACCACCAGGGGGCAGACACTCAAGGCAGGAGCTGCCCATGGTGGTCAGTGTGCTCCCACAGGATGAGCACCACTCAGCCTGAAGCCGGGCTCACAGCTGGCCGGCACAGCTGCAGCAGTAGGAGCCTCTCTTGACTCCATGGCAGCACTACCGAGCAGCTGCAGCAGGTGCGTGGGCCGGGATGAGCGGGAGCGGCGTTGCGCCTGGCCTCAGTTCTGGCTCCTCCCTGGCCACCTGCTGCTTGGCACACTGCTACATCCCCCGAGGGATCCCAAATTGTGAGAGGCACAGGCTGGGCTGAGGGACACCCTCCCCACCCCCCAGTGCACGAATTTCATGCACCAGGCCTCTAGACAATAAATAAATGGGTACTGGCTAGGATATGAAGAAAAGGGAACCCTCCTGCACTGTTGGTATGAATGCAAATTAATGCAGCCTCTGTGGAAAGCAGTATGGAGTTGCCTCAAAAAATTAAAAATGGAACTGCCTTATGACCCAACAATTACACTTTCGGGAATATATCTTAAGAAACCCGAAACAATAATTCTGAAGAATTTATACACTCCTATGTTCAGTGCAGTGTTATTTACAAGAGCCAAAATTGGGAAGCAGCCCAAGTGTCCAGCAGAGGATGAGTGGATAAAATGCTGTGGTAAATTTACAGAATGGAATATTACTATTCACTGCCTTATGACCCAACAATTACACTTTCGGGAATATATCTTAAGAAACCCGAAACAATAATTCTGAAGAATTTATACACTCCTATGTTCAGTGCAGTGTTATTTACAAGAGCCAAAATTGGGAAGCAGCCCAAGTGTCCAGCAGAGGATGAGTGGATAAAATGCTGTGGTAAATTTACAGAATGGAATATTAGTATGCAGTAAAAAAGAAGGAACTCTTACCCTTTGCAACAGCCTGGATTGACCCAGAGAGCATCATGCTAAGTGAAATAAGCCAGTCAGAGAAAGACAAGTACCATATGATTTCACTCATATGTGGAATCTAATGAACTGAATAAACTAACAAAATAGAAACAGACTCATAGATAGAAAACAGACTGATAGCTGAAGGGAAGTGAATTGCAGGACTGGGTAAAAAAGAGAAAGGTATTAAGCAAAAAATAAACCTCAAAGACACAGGTAACAGTATGTGATTACCAGAGGGGAAGGGGGCATGGGGTGGGGTAGAAGAGAGTTCAGGGGAGGATAAATGGTGATAGGGACTTGACTTGGGTGGTGAATACATTATACAGATGATCTATTATAGAATTGTACACCTAAAACCAATATAATCTTATATTTCAATGTCACCCCAATAAATTCAATAAAGAAGAAAAAATAAATAAAGTAGGAATGTGGAAACATGATTTCAAAGCCAAAAAAGAAGTTGTAAAATATTTAATTCAATCATAATATTTTACAAATCTGAAATAAACTTTTTCTAGATTTCTGGACTACATTTGGTCTCTAATTATATGCTCCACGGTACACTGAACTTTTACTTAATAGTACTTATTATGATTATAGTTAAAAATAAATTATGTAATAATTTGTGCAATATCTCTATCCCCAATACTCTCTATGTTCCAAAAAGGGGCCTGTATCTCAGAGTACTTGACAGTAGGTCCTAAATCATATTTGTTTAATTTGTTGAATAAAAGCTGAGCTCAGATAAATTGAGAAAAAAATTAAGTGAATGCCATAGCCCCAACATGCAACTCATTTCCAATCCCCAGTGCAGTGTTGTAGCTTGGGAATAGAGAAATAAAATGAAGGAGAATTGAGGAAGTTTATCTGTTGCCTCAGGTTTTCCAGGAGTCTATGAAATAACAGTGTGCACATTTCATCTCATCTTAGGATGTTTACCATATACCCCACCCCACTTATTCAATACACATTTCTTGAGTGCCTACCAAAGTCAGACACCAAGTTCAATACTGGAGATACAAATAGTGAGGCAAAAATAGTGAACACGACAAACTTGTTTCTGCCATATACTTGTGCACCTATGGTTTGTCTATCAAGGGCACTGCTACCAGGTCTGCACATGGCTGGGTCCTTCCCTCATTTACTTCATGACTTAAATGTCATCTCTTCCAATAAGATGGCCCTAACCATCCCCTAGTCACAGTCTGTCCAACCATCATGTTGCATGTTCTCTATAAAACTTAACAATTCCAAATTTTTCCTTATTGTTTATTTGATTATACTGTAGTTTATCCCTCCCCGCCCCCCAAAATACATACATGCACCCAAACTAGACTGTGGGCTCCATGAAAGCAAGGACCCTGAATCTTGTTCCTTAAATCTTCAGTGCCTATATTAACATCTGTTCGTCCATGAATATGTGTTAAATGCAATAGTGGCCTAGATCAAATATGATTGTGGCCTAGAATGTGATGTGTGGCTGGAGAGTACTGAGAGTGAAAGCAACCCAAGAGCCTAAGAATATCCCTACAAAAATTCTTCTAACTTTTTACTACCTTCAAAGTTTTCCTTTGAAATCAGCTTGGTATACATTCCTATTCCCTGTAACATGAGATACTTTTTTTATTCAAAAACAAAGATGCCCACTTTCACAACTTCTATTCAACACAGTACTGGAAGTAATAGCCAGAACAATTAGGCAAGAAAAAAATAAAAGTCATCCAAATTGAAAAGGAAGAAAAAAAATGACCTGCGTTTGCAGCCAGCATAACTTATAAGTAGAAAACCCAAAAGATCAAACAAAAAAAATTTTCAGCATAGTTGCAGGATACAAAATCAACATACAAAAATCAGTTATATCTCCCTACACTACCAATGATCAATGCAAAAAAAAAAGAGACAGAAACAATTTCATTTACAATAGCCCAAAAATAATAAAATACCTAGGAATAAATTTAATCAAGGAGGCAAAAGACTTATACCCTGAAAATTACAGAACATTGCTGAAAGAAATTAAAGATGCAAGTAAATGTAAAGGCAACCTGTGCTCATGGATTGGAAAACCTAATATTGTTAAAATGTCAACATTACCCAAAATAATCTATGGATTAAATTATTCTCAAACCCCAAACAGTGTTTTTTGCAGAAATAGAAAAATCTACCCTAAAAATCATGCTAAATCTCAAGGAACTCTGAATAGCCAAAACAATCTTGAAAAAAAAGACCAAAGTCAAAGGTCTCATACTTACTGATTTCAAAACTGGCATAAGATAGATATATAAGCCAATTAAATAAAAAAAAAGAGAGCTCAGAAATAAACCCTCACTTATATGGTCAAATAATTTTCTACAAGGGTAGCAATGCCATTCAATGGGAAGTGGACAGTCTTTTCAATAAATGGTTTTGGGAAAACTGGATATCCACATGCAAAAAAATGAAATTAGGCCATTATCTTATACCATATACAAAAATTAATGAAAAACTGATCAAAGACCTAAACCTAAGAGCTAAAACTAGAAAACCCCTAGAAAACATAGCGGGGGAAATCTTCATGGCACTGGACTAAGCAATGACTTCTTGAATATGACACCAAAAGCATGGGTGACAAAAGGAAAAATAGATAAACTAGACTACACCGAAATTAAACACTTCTGTGCATCAGAGAACACAATCAACAGAATAAAAAGGCATCCTCAAAATGGAATAAAATATTTGCAAATTATATCTCTGGTAAGGGTTAATATTCAGAATATAAAAAGAACTCCTACAACTCAAGATTAAAAAAAAAAAGGTTAAAAATTGGACTGAGGACTTGAGTAGATGTTTCTTCAAATATAATATACAAATGGCCAACAAGCATATGAAGAAAAGCTGAACATTGCTAATCATTAGGGAAATACAATCAATACCACAGTGAGATGCCATCTCATACTCATTAGTTTGATTAGTTTTAAAGAAAAACAGAAAATAAGTGTTGGTGATAAGATAGAGAAATTGGAACCTTTGTTCACTGTTGGTGGGAATGTAAAATGGAGCCACTATGGAAAGCAGTATGGTAATTCCTCAAAAAATTAAAAAATGGAATTACTTTATAATCCAGCAATTCCACTTCAGGGCATATATCCAAAATGTTGAAAACAAGGCCTTAAAGAGATATTTACACACACATGTTCATAACAACATTACTCACAGTAGCCAAGATGTAGAAGCAACCCAAGTGTCTATTGAGGAAACGAAATGTGGTGTGTACATACAATGAAATATTATTCAGCCTTAAAAAGGAGGAAAATTCTGACACATGTTCCAACATGGATGAATAGAGTGTGTAGATAATTGGGTTTTGTGACACCCCCCACCCCACTTTCTAGTTTACCACCACACAGCTGAAAATGAATTTGTAATAGCAGCAATGTCATTTAAGGGTGGATGGGGTTTTGTCAGATGTCACTTGCAATTCTTTGAAGACTGCAGTATTTGAGTATGTTATGTTGAGTGAAATAAGCCAGTCACAAATATGTACCATATGATTCCACTTCCATGAGGTACCTAGAGCAGTTAAATTCATGGAGAGGGAAAGTATAATGGTGTTTGCCAGGGTTGAGGAGAAGAGGAAATAGGCAGCTGTTTAATGTGTATAGGGTACCTAGAGCAGTTAAATTCATGGAGAGGGAAAGTAGAATGGTGTTTGCCAGGGTTGAGAAGAGGAAATAGAAAGCTGTTTAATGTATATAAAGTTTCAGTTTTGCAAGACGAAAAAGTCCTGGAGACTGGCCGCACAACAATGTGAATATACTTCCCCTTATTGAACAATCTACTTAAAAATGGCTAAGATAACTGTATATTATGTACACTTTATCACAACTAAAAATGTTTATATGAAAGACTATACTAGCCTCTTAATTCTGAGGGAGAAAGGAGTCTACATAGCAAGTAATTTTAAAAGTCTATTAACTCAAGCTTATCAAAGATATGAAGGCATTCTTTAAGACTCATGGCCTCTTTCAGCTGAGAAACACTTCTAGGGGTAGACTTAGACTACTTTCCACTTACACTCCAAGTTCACCAGCACTTCAGCAGCTACAAAAAGACTTCTGGTTATCTCTGTGAGCAAACTTCTAGATTTGTAATGATTTGGGTAAAGGGGAATAGACACTGGCTTACAAGACAGAAACCTATACTTGTCAATCAAAGTTAGTGTTAAATTGAAGAGTAGCGTGTGGCAAGAGAAAAATAAGGAAACAAGTACAAAAGCTCAAAAAAATAAAAATAATCAAAATAAAAAGCTTTTGCACAGCAAAGGAAACCATCAACAAAACAACAAGAAGACCCACTACATGGGAGAACATATTTGCCAATGTTATCACCGATAAGGGTTTAATCTCCAACATTTA
>NW_005353595.1:97457-146851 GCF_000412655.1 Myotis brandtii | reverse complement strand
GGGGGGGAAGGGAAGGTGGGGGGGGGGGGGGCTAATGGGGGGGATAAGGACACATTTGCAATACCTTAACTAATAAAGAATTTAAAAAAATAAAATAAAATAAAAATAAAAATAAAAATGTTACTCTTTGTAGGTATGGTGTGACCAGAGCACTGCTCTGAGAATCAGAGGACTTGAATTTTGGTCCCAACTCTGTCACAAAAGAGCCACGTGAGCTTGGATAAGCACCAACTCTGTCACAAAAGAGCCACGTGAGCTTGGATAAGCACCCACTGTGTCCTTCATAAAGTGAGAAAGTGGACCAAATCACTCAGAACCTGCCCACTCCTCTTCAACTCATAGGCAAATATGGTAAGCATCTGTTTAAAACAGAGATTAATCCTCTTGCTTGTGTCTCCTTGAACTTGTAACAATGTAGCAAAGACAATTCAGTATATAAAGTCTTCAAAGAATTGCAAGTGAAATCTGACAAAACCATCCACCCTTAAGGACACTGCTGCTATGACAAATTCGCTGCAAGCTGTGTGCTGGTAAACTAGATCCTGAGGGTCACTGAGTCAATTATCTATACACCCCATTCCATAGCCCTACTGGGGTGACTGTCTGTATTCTGGGACATGGGGGCTTCTTCCAACTATAGAGTGAATCACTAGAGGGTCAAGTTCTTGGGGAAACTAATGTTCACGGGGGCAGGTTTATCCCCAGGAACTGGGGGAGAAAAAGTAAATTCAAATACATGTGGTGTATTTTGCTCCCTGTGTCTGTTGAATTGAAAGCTGGACAAGACTGCATTCAGGTTTGATCTCAGTACACAGGCTTCTAAGACTGTCCAAACAGAACTTAGTGTCTCCTTTCCACCCACCGCTCTCTGTCTCACCACCCCATCTTCCCTACAACATAAAATGACTCCAGGGCCCAGGCCAGGTGGTTCACTTGGTTGGAGCATCATCCCATACACCAAAAATGTTGTGGGTTTGATTCCCGGTCAGGGCAGGTACAGGTATGGTAGGCAACCCATCTACTAGTATATTTCTCTCTCACATCGATGTTTCTCTCTCTCTCTCTCTCTCCCCCTTCCCTCCCTCTTTCTCTGTCTCCTGTATATCTAAAATAAACATATCCTTGGGTTAGGATTTTTAAAAATAAATTAATTATTTACAAAGACTCCAGGGAATAGGTTGAGGAAGAAAATATGTGTTTTTCTTTCTGACAAAAAACATTCATATGTTTTAGATACTTCAGCACAGTTTTCACATATTTATCTCATTTAATCCTCACAGAAACTATGTGAGGCAAGTGGTGTTTTTATCCCTTTTTATTCCTTTTTATAGACAGAGAAACTCAGATCTGGAGGATTTTGTGGCTTATCACAAATGACAGAGCCTGTAAATGGGGTGTCCTGACCAGAGCTCATTAATGGGGGTTGAGAATTACTGAGTCCCTGTCTTTGGTCTCTGACAACACTGCTGCTGGGACCAATCAACAGTGTTTACTGAATGGCTATTAGACTTCATAGCAAATGGTTTCGAGTTAATTTTTATATCAGAGAGAACTAAGTTTACATAGCAGCTCCACCAGTTGCTAATCTTATAACTTGGGTCACGCTACTCTTGTATTCATTCAGCAATACTTTCTAAGTGCCCACTGTTCTAGGTCCTAGGAACAGGACAGTGAACAAAACAGACGTGGACATCATTCTCATGGAGTTTGCACCCTAGAGGGGTATAGAGCGAATGAATTGCATTACCCAATAATTCCAGAGAGTGACGACTACTATGCAACAAAAATAATACAGGGAAAAGTTATAGAGAATAATTCTGGGGAGGAGAGAGCTAATTTAAACAGGATAGCCAGGGAAGGCCTCTTTTAACAGATGAGATTTGGTAGGCAACCTGATTGACACAAAATTATCTAGACACTCAAGGATCTGGGGCCAAGAGAACAGATAGTCCAGAGACTCTCAGGCAAGATTATGTGCAGTTCAAAACAGAAAGAATGCCCATCCTGGCCTGTGTAGCTCAGTGGTTAGAGAGAAGGCCCACACACCAAAAGGTCATGGGTTTGATTCCCGGTCAAGGGCATGTACCTGGGTTGCAGGTCCACTCTGCCCTGGTCAGGGCATATGGGGGAGGCAACCAATCAATGTGTCTCTCTCACAGTGATATTTCTCTCTCTCTCTCCCTCTCCCAATTCTCTCTAAAAAATCAATGCAAAAAAAAATATGCTCGGGTAAGGATTAACAACAACAACAACAACAAAACAAAAAAGAAGGTCTTTGAGACTGAAGTATAGTGAAGGAGGGGAAGAAATAAGAGAAATAGGCTGGCCCATATTATAAAGGGCCTGAAGGCCAGGTTTAGGAGGTTAAATTTTCTAATCACAATGGAAGCCTACTAAATTTTGCTTATAAAATTTGATTTATATGAACTGCTCATAATCCAACCTCTCTCTAAGCCTCAATTTCTTCATCTGCAAAATTCTCGTAATAGTAGCTACCTGGTAATTTTGTTAAGAAGACTCAATTTGGCTGACAACCACTCAATATGTATTAGCTATTATTATCATTATTAAGAGTCAGGTGTAGTAGAAGATATAAAGAATGTAAGACATACCCATGCATTTAAATACTTCATTACTGCACAGCATTAACTTAGCTTTTTGCATTTGGCTGCTTTTAAAATGCAATGTAAATCTCCCATGCGGAAGAATTTCAAATAGTTTAGGTAGATATCCTGTCTTCATCTGTACACTGTATTGTGTGTTCACCATCCCAAGTCAAGTCTCTGTCCATCACCATTTATCCCCCCTATAACCTCCCCTACCTTCTCCCATGCCCCCGTCATACTCCCCCACCCTGGGCAATCATCACACAGTTGTCCCTGTCTTTTTTGCTCTATCCCTCCACACCCTCTACCTAGCCTCTCCCTCCCCCCGCCACCCCCAACTTCTGTCAGCCTACTCTCTGAGTTTGTCTTTATTTTGCTTATTAGTTCTTTTTGTTCATTAATTAATTGTTCTTTTGCTTAATCCCTTCACCTTTTCCACCCATGGGGTTGTAGTTTTTTAAACTTGCCAGGATGTTTCTCAGCATCTAGAAGGGTTCAGGAATCTGGAGAAGAAGGGCTGCGAGTAAATTAATAAAGAGACTATACATGAAATATAAATTTGGAATACATGGGGGAGCAGAGGAGGCCTAGCTTCAGTAACCAAGTTCTCTCTGAATCTCCGGACCCAGGGCTCTTCAGTCACACATTTTGCCTAGCAAAGCAGCAGATATACATATCAAAAGGCAAGGTTTGGTATACAGTAGGCATTGTCAGGTTGAGGGAACTGCCTTCAGCTGTTCCAGTAGCAGGCAATAATATATGCAAATCTTTAGGTTTGGGGAAATGCTTTCAGCTATTCCAGCAGGCAATAATATGTATTTTCAGCCCTGCTGAAACCTCAAGTTCCATCAACCTTTTGATGAAACCTCTTGCATTTATGACCTGCTGGAATGAGCCTCCAGCAAAACGTACTGCTTTGGCACAGAGGTTAAACTCTTCTGTAGTGGAAGTTATCATTAACCAACACCCAGCTACCAGTGATGCGCCCGCCTAAGCTTCAGGACAGCAATGTCTATGCCATGTCCACAGCACTTCCTTCTGTATGAATCATGAGCTCTAGATGCAGGTGGGGACCATGGCAGCTCACCACCATCCAAACCCCAATAAACATCCTTGCAATTCCTGGCCTCCCCTCAGTGCTAATGGAACGTGGGCAGTGCCATCATCCAGGTACAGGATGACATTCTCTACATGTTGGAGGATCAATCAAAATCAAGTATTGGCCCCATTTTAGTTTTTACATATTTTTTGGCTCTCTAGCAGTCTTCCTTGATTTTGGCAAGGAGGAAGATATCACCATGAATCAATATAATTTTTTGTTGTTTTAAATATGAAAATTCTAGGAAGAAGTAACAGAGACTTTGAAGAGCAGTGGTATAGTGAATAAGGGCAAGGATTTGGGAATTTGATAGAACCAGATTTGGATGCAATACTTACCAGCATTTGATCCTGGGTATGTTGCTTAGACTCCCTAAGCCTCATTTTCCTCACCTAGAAAGGTGAGATAAAGAGGTAGTAAAATTGCTAAGAAGGTGAAATAATATACATGCTTACCACAGTGCCTACTGTAGTAAGTAATCGATACATATTACCTATGAAAATTATTAGCATCATCTTGCTTTATATGATTATCTTGCCCCTTAATTTTATAATTGAGTGGATTGAGGCCTGAAGAGATGAAGTGATTTACAAGCTAATTAAGGGCAGGGCATCTGCAATAAATCAGATTATTCTGAGATTCACATTGGGGTTCTACCTATTACAACATAGAGTCTATCTGCCAGAACTCCACATTCTCAAGATCAATGTTGTACTCCCTTGATTTGGAAATGGTTACTTTTGTTTTCTAGACTTTTATACCAATTGTAAAAAGAACCGGTTTCCCTGCCTAGGAAATCTAACCACAATGTGAAAAGTTTCAAATATAGAAGGAAATAGAAAACACCCATATCACATACTAACTTGGACAAACAAATGTTCTAATATGATTTCCAAACAACTGTCATTGGATGAAGCTGGGGGTAATATGGAACCTTTCTTATTGGTCTTAGAAGATGGAGAAAGTAGACACTCAGGACATACTAGTACGTAAATAAAATCAAGGGAAGTTGAGGTCAGAAATGTCTCCCACCCTCAGGGAGCAGCAGGGAGGAAAGCCTGAAGGGAGATAATGCCCATTAATGGTGAGAAAACTCTAGAAGTCAGGTACTCACCTAGCACAAAAGTCCCAGGCTGCACTCACTCTCAAGGTCCCCTTACCTGAGTCCTTTCTATCCACTTCCTTGCCACACTTCAATCTCTTCCTTCTGCCATTGACTCTGTTGTTGGTCTTTCCAATCTCTTGTCCCCCAAGGTAGAAATATTTGCTTCACCCAACTTCCCCTTCTTCCTCATATCCACCATCACCAAATTCTGTTGGTAGCAAAAAAATAAAATAATCCACACTTGGAAAATGGCCTCACCTCTCATCTCTCTACACTGCCCTGTTGGAGCAGGGGCTTCACCTGTAGGAGGTACCCAAGCAGCCTCCTAACCCACCGATCATCTCAACTAACGCATTAACACCATAGCGTGTGAAATCTGTCAGCAACTTAGTCAGAAAGTTTTGTTTTGTTTTTAAGTAGCAAACATCTACAGAGTGTTCCAAAAACTTGTATGCATACATTAACAGCTGATAGCTCAATTGATGTTTCTTTCTTTTCAGCCAGAACAAGTTTGAACAAAGAAAATTCATCCACTAGACTTTTTTATGAGGATACATAAGAGATAAAGTTTAAGGTACAAAGCCCGCATCAGTTGACGAATTGAAGGCACACAAATACCAAGTGAAATGATTCTTGATGTTTGTGATTCCATTGCTTCGCGTTATCAGCAGTGCCTGGACCAAAACTGTCATCAGTTTGAAAACAGGCACAGACAAAAAATTTACTCATTTCTGTAGATTCTTTTCAATTTTGAAAATGAACTGTATGTAATAAACTCTGACTTTATAATCATTCAAAATGTGTATACATTTTTGGGACACTTTATATACAAGATTGTAAAATAGAAGTTTATTTTTTAAACTTCAGGAATAACTAAACATTTTTACATTAAGAATTTTCCAGCTTCTTCTAGACTTATCTCAAGACCTTTAAAAGTTGTAACATGGAATGAGAATGAATGAGTGGGATAATAATTCTGAAAGAAAGATGCAACTTTAAATCCTTCCAGTGTTTATTTAGTGCCTTCTGCATATTGAATTCTCTGTCGGTCACTGTAATTTTTGCAAAATTATTTTAATATTTTGCCCCTGCTCCAAAAGACCACACAATCTTATCCTGCTGATACCATCAGATAATAATACAAGTTACCATTTCGTAGTATTAAGTATAAGATAAATAAATAAATAAATAATCCCCTAGAACAGGACATGAGATTTATCTATGAACAGCTTGTTCTACCTTCACAGCACTGTGTATTTCCAGAACAACAAAATTTGGTTCAGTCCATATTTAAATGCTTTGTCAAGTTTCAAGGTTACTTTGGGTGAACACGCTTATCTGTTATTTCAGAATGTTTCAAATTCCTCATTCCAAAAAATATGTAGTATAGTTTACTAGAATTTCACTTGTTCTGTTTTAAAGTCATTTTTCTATTGTAATCAGATGGAGGAAGAAATGTACATCTTCAGAGTCATGAGTCTGTTTCTTACAAGAAACAGACCCATGGATACGTTAGTAAGCTGAGCTTTTTTTCAAAACCAAGGGTTTTTTTTTTTCTTATTACTATAGCAATCCATGCTAATTATGCAGAAAAAAATGTAGACAAGCTAAAAATCATAAACACTTAAAATCATCTTTTATTCATATGCATGTACATTTTTAAACAAGAACAGGATAACATAGCACATCATTTCATAACCTGCTATTGTCACTTAATATATCGGGAATATTTTCCTTATCAACAAACAATTTTTGTGACATTTTAATAACTGCATAATATTTCACATTTAATTGACCATAATGTATCAAATTCAGTGATTGTCACACTTTTTGAACTCAGGGCTCCTTACACTTTTAAAAATTACTGAGGACACCAAGGAGCTTTTGATTATGTGAGTGATACCTACCAACATTTACCAAAACAGAAATTAAAACACAAACATTTTTAAGTATTTTATTAATTTATTTTAAAAGGTCAATAATAGACCAATCACATGTTAATATAACATTTTTATGAAAAATAACTATATTTCCAAAACAAACAAAAATGTATTGAGAAGAGTAACATGGTTTACATTTTTGCAAATGTCTCTAAAGTCTAGCTTAGAAGAAGACCACTGATTTCCCACACCTGCATCTCCCGTCAATCTCCTGGGATGTAACTCATCAAGTGGCCTCTAGAAAACTCAAGAGATTGAGAATAAGAACAAATGATGTCCTAGTATTCTTAAGAAGAGAATCTGATCTTCCAGATCCCATGAAAGTGTCCCTCCTAAAAGAGTCTAGGGACCCCCAGGAATCCCTGAACTGTTTTAAGAAATGCTAATCTAACCAATGACCAATTTGGGAATATCTGCATCATTTGTAAACTGCATCTTGATAACAGCAGCACTTTCAAGATGTTTGAATACATTATTTAGTAGGCCAGCTGAGAGGCTAAAATGTTGCCATTCATTAGCATTGAAGCAGAAATTTTCAATAATTAAAAAAAATTTATTAATTACCTTGTACATAGTAGATCCTTCGCTAAGGACTTGAAGCATTTTCTTACTAAATTCTGACAACACTGTGAGTTAGAGTATTTCATTTTTAATGAGAAAAAAACATCCAGGAAGTTTAACAGTTGCCTGTGTCTCAACTGAGGTCTTTCTAACTAGACAGTCCATACTTTCAATCACAACATTCATACTGCCTCCCATGAGGCAGAGAGGATAGGTTTGGGGGAGAGTGCAGATGAGAAGTGGAGGGGCTAATGTATAAAGTCTTAATTTGTCTTTACAGTTAATATATCAATATCATGATTTCTTAGAGTTTACTTAATTGTGAGAATTTGATTTTTCAAATAATTTTCATTTTACCTACTAGACAGTTGAGTCATTATAGATATTGCAATGAGATCAAAATAAACATATTTACAATAGAATCATCTATATGTTGCATGTCATTTTTCTGTAGATGTTTCTGCTACATCTTGCTTGTTTACACTGTAACTGCTCATTATTTCTATATACTTGTCTTGACATCACTAACTTGACTTTTCACATCAATCAATAAGTTCATTGACACACTGGTGGGAATAGTAATAACACAAAAGATTTCCTTATTAAGAGACTTCTAAGAACTGAGTCTGTGCAAAATGCTTTGTGTGCATTATCTGTACTTAATCCTTACATCAACTCTACAGGGTAGGTATTAATTATCACCATTTTACAGAAGAAGAAACTGAGGCCCAAAGAGGAAAGAGGTTTAAGATGGAAGAAATTAAGACTGAACCAAAGCCCATGTCTTTAACTGCTTTCCATCACCTCAACAGAGATTATATTTCCTCATCTTTTTATACTCTATAGTGCACAGTAAATGCCAAAGGACTGACTAATATGGGTACAACCAGCATCCCCAAAAAGTGTCCTCAAGCCCGAGGTCTGTGAGCCCCTCCACATGGAAGACAACTCTGTACTGGGTCTTATTTGACTTGGTCCCACATCCAAGATCTGGCCAGTGTCTCTCTTCTGATCCAAGATGGTGACAAGCCATGGAACACAGCATGCACTGTGATTATTTCTCACTTTTAAAACAGCATCAGTCATTTCAGAAAGGTTGGATTATACAACGTGTTGGAAATTCATAACATTTCTTTGTGGAGTTGACGCTGACCATTGACTCAGCTTTCTATATCAGGGTCTGGCACTGGGCCATGTTTTTAGAAGGAAAACAATTTCCTGTGCAAGCATTTGAAGTGGGTATGATCATAACAACCCCATGGTAATTATAGTACATAAGGATGGAGCGTCTAAAATAGGTTGAAGGTTATAAAATACACTGAAACATCTAAAGTAACCAAAAGGCTTTGGAAAAAAAGTTCTGTATATAATAAAATATTATATATGAAGCCAAGAGACTATATATGTATATACATAACTATTCATACTAATGCATGAATGAATTGTAGTATACTGAGTATATATTTATTTTAATAGAAGGAAAAAGATATAGACAAGATAGCATCTTGGGCCCCTTATTCCTGGGAGATCTTTACCAACAAGACCTGAGCCTAAATCCACAGCCTGGGGGAAATCCAGCACACTACACATACACACACACACACACACACACACACACACTTTCTATGTATGCCCTCTGGAACATTTTTCATCAGACTTTTCTCTGCCTCTTCATTCATATTGCCTCAATTCCATACCATGTCAATCCAGGCACAACACAAAACCAAGCCCTGCACCACACCCTAGTCCACTCCCAACACACACACACACACACACACACACACACACACACACACACAAATCCACCTAAACTCAAACATTTTGTAAGCTTTACTAATGATTTGGGGATTATGAGGTTGAATTAGCAACTCATGCCTCCAAAGTCAACTCTTCCCTCCTTTTTCCTTTCTCTTTTTTCTCCCACTGGATGACTATGGAGATTTTCCCCTTTCACATGAAGAGAAATTCCATTTATATCCGGCTGTCTCAGTTCTCTCCCTCTCAAATAAATGCTGTCTCCTTCTTAAGAGGAGCTCTGGGGAGAAACTGTCTCCGTCTTCTTACGTATGTACACGTGGTCCATTAACAATGCATGAAGAGTCTATAGCACGGGACAACTGAGTTACATATTTATCTGCTACGACTCTGGTTAGTAAGAAACAGAAACCCAGCTCAACTTGGCTTAAGCACACAAGGGAATCTATGGGCTCATGAAATTTCAAAGTCTAAGAGCGTGCTAATCTCAGGTGAAGTTTGATACAGGGGCTCAACTGAATCATCCAGGACTCTCTACATCACTCAGCTCTGCTCTCCTAAGGTAGGTCTGCAATAGTTGGTGGTCTTTAAGACTCCAGTCTGGGAAAAGGCTATAGCCTACCAATAGTCCATTATGAAGTTTGTCACATAATGTTTATTTATGCTTGGTGCTTAGTACATAGCCTGAAGCACAATGAAAACCTAATAAATATTTGCCAAATTCAATTATTTGTTTAACTGGTATTTATTGAATGCCTTGATAATTCTCTGTCAGCCTTGACATTACAGTAGTAAACCACAAAGTCTGCTCTCATTCAGCTTAAATTCTGCTAAAGGAAACAGGCAATAAACATATTAATTTCACATAGTGAAAAGGCTTATGACTAAATTAATCAAGGCAACATAATAGTAAGTAAGGTGTGGCAGAAGGTACCCTTAGATCAAGACAGAAGGATCTCTTTGAAGAGAAAATATTTGAGCTTAGGTCTGGATGATAAGAAGGAGCCAACTGTGAAGATAGAGAAGAATGTTCCAGGCCCAGGTAAAAGCAGAGCAAAAGTCCTACGGCAGGAATGAGATTAGTAGGTTTGATATGTGAGAAGATTGGTGACATTAGGACATAGAGAACAAGGAGAGTGCTCTCACATGAGGTCGGGAAGGTCTGCAGTTGCTATAGGTCATGAGCGGTCATTTTGATAACAAAGTTGCTTCCACCTTTTAGCTATTGTGAATAACGTACAAACATCTATTCAAGATCCTGCTTTTCAATTCTTTGGGGATATATTCAGAAGTGTGGGCTTGCTAGATCATAGATAATTATATTTTAGTGTTTTGTATGTAGATAACGGCTATACTGTTTTCCACTGTGGCTGCACTATTTTACAGTCCAGCCAACAGTGCCTAAGGTTTGCAATTTTCCACATCCTCCCCAACACTTGCTATTCTCTGTTTTTGCTTTTTACACCTATCCTAATGGATGTAATGCAATATCTCACTGTGGTTTTCCTTAATGATTTTTAATATAGAGCATTTTTTCTATGCTTGTTGGCCATCTGTGTATCATCTTTTAAGAAAAACCTATTCAAATCCTTTGCCCCCTTTTCTTTGGGTTGTTTGTGGTTTTGTTGTTGAGCTGCAGGAGTTCTTTATATATTCTGGATATGAACTCCTCCTCAGATACATGATTTGCAAATATTTTCTCCTGTTGTGTAATTGCCTTTTCATTCTGTTGATTATGTCCTTTTATGTGCAGTTTTTAATTTTAGTGTAGTCCAATTTATCTGTATTTTTCTTTTATGCTTTTGGTGTCATATCCAAGAAATCATTGCCAATTCCAATATCGTAAGGCTTTTGCCCTATTCCAGGAGTTTTATAGTTTTAGCTCTTACATTTAGGTCAACTTACTTTTTAAAAATTCACTTGACTCCGGGTGGGAAATATATTGTGGAGAGGCAAGAATGGAGGTAGGGAGGTCAGTTAGCAGGCTCTTAGCAAGAGCAAGAGATGATGCTACTTTGGGCCAGAATCAGTGTGGAGATGGTTCTACTCAACTGAACATTTATTAAGTGTCTTTTCCATGGTAATACTGACTGTTGAGTGTTTATTGTCTGCCGGTTGTAGCAGAGGCTGCTGGTTGCTTACGTAATATCTGTGCTCCTGCTCTGTACTGTGAGAACCCCAATCTTGTTTATGATGCCAAAATGCCTAATTAAAATATCTGCCCTCTCAGATTCCCTTAGTCAGGGAGGCCACGTGGAAGGCTCTGTCCCTTGACACATAAACAGTATGATTGAGATTTCACGGTGAGTTTTGCTTTCCTGATAAAGGCATTATTACCCTTTTCCTTTTTCCTTCCTTCTTCTTCCTGAACTGAATATGAGGCTGGAGATAGAGGGCCCATCTTGTGATCACGACTCCGCAAATACTAGAAAAGAAAACCAAATGCTAAGAAAGGCAAAGCAGAACGTTTGCAGGAGCCCGGGACGCCGTGCCATCCTAGGATCTACACCAACCCTGCACGGTTTCGCTCAGGACTTTCTGATATCCCAGGAAAACAAACCCTGACTCAGTTAAGCCATGGGAGTTGGAGTTCCATGACATGCAGCCAAACACAATCCTAACTCCTACACAGGAACAGCGCTAAGCATTTAGATCCAGTATTGCTTTGAAAGCTCCAAACAACTCTACTAGGTAGTATTAGTTCTTATTCTATAGATGATAATGCAGAGACTTATATACAAAACTGGGTCCCATATGTGAGACAGTGGACTGAACAATAAGAAAATATAGAAAATTAGATATTTATGAGCAATGACAATCCAGACATCTCATTAATTAATTGTAAGTAAGTAGAAAAGATAAATAATTAAAAAGGTAAACGGGCAATAACAATTATCTCACTTGTCTGGCAAACTTCTACTCATCTTCCAGACCCAGCTGAAATGCCGTCTCCTCAGTGAAATCTTCACAGACCCCCTCAAGGTCTGAGCATCAACTCTGCTGTCCTCTCTCCTACATGGCCGCCTGTAGTAACATTTATTGTTTTCTATGCTTAAATATCTATCTCAACCACCAGTATATTAGCTCTTTAAGGGTAGTAACCAGGTCTTATTCATTGAGATCTTTCTAGGGGAAAACACAATGCATGGCATAATGGGTACAATGTGTGGTTTTGCATTGAATTGAATTAGCAAAATCCTAAAAATATTTTATAAGAAAACAAAATCCTGAGTTTTCTGATAGTCACACTGAGATCCACAGCAAATGTTGGGGGTCCTGTAAAGCAGCTCTAAGAACTGAAAACAAATTATAAATATAAAAAATTAATTATTAGGAAGAATCATGAGAGAAATGAATCCAGTACATTAAAAATCGCAATACAAATTAGGGGCTTCTCTGGATTTATGTGGAAAGACAATGTCTGAAGAATTTACAACAAAGCCAGCAGCATCTGTCTTGCCTTAGTTTGGCTGTCAAATATCTGAGAACATTTTTTAACAGCTGCCTTTAATAAGACCAGAGTCATGAATGCCTTTTTGCCTTCTCTTTTTATTTCCTTCCTTTCCTTCCCTTTCATTTCCCTTCCCTTCCCTTCCCTTCCTTTCCCTTCCCTTCCCTTCCCTTCCCTTCCTTTCTTTTCTCTTCCCTCCTTTCATTCCTTCTTTCCTTTTTTGGCAAGGTCTACAAAAATAAACATTTGGAAATTTCAATTTATGACAGGTATCAAAAGGTAGATAGGGGTCATGCTGACCTTGTAGGAACAACTGAGAGATACAAAAGCACTAATAACAAAATTCCAGTTGGTGAGTAGTTCTCCTGGATAGAAGGCAAGTGTGGTACTGCTCTCGGCTTCACACTTTAGAGACTGCATTCTGGCCTCCACGCCGGACAAAAAGTCCACAGAGCAAGAGGACATGTCTACCCAGAGTTTGTGTCCTCACTTCAAGACCATGCCTCATGTTTTTGGAATTCTAAAATTCTCTACACAGATGGCCTCAATCCTATTTCTGGGACCAAATGCAGCCTCTTTCTTGGATCAGTCCTCCTGAGAGAAGACTGGATTAGGCCCCAAAATGGCCAAGTGCCTACTGGTGAGGTATGGATGATCAAAGCTTAAACCTGCAGGCAGCATATTCCCACGCATGCTCCCAGGGATGGACATCTCTCCCAGTGCCATCTCTCCAGACAGCTATCTTTCAGGGAAGAACTCAAAGCCAACTAACAATTATAAACTCTAACATCATCTTCCAAGTGTTTATGGGATATTTTGTCAAACTAGGAAGACAAAACATCTTTTACTTAATAGTTTGTTATCCTGACATAACTTAAAAATTAAGACATGTGGTAATTAGACCTCCATTTATATTCTTGCCCCAGATACTACTGATGTTAATAAATAAAATTGAGACAAAAGAAGATAACACCTAAGAGACTAACATATTGAATGCCTTTCCCTTCCAAATTCACAAGAAATGTGAACTCTGAGTTAGAAAAGACCTCAGAGCTGGCCTAGGAGCCCATGATACAAAATAGATGCTCATTAAATATTTCTAGAATGAATTAACAAGGAACAAACATGTTCACTGCATGTTCAAGTTGGCAACTAACACTGCCTATCTATAATAATAAAAGGGCAATATGCTAATTAGACTGGACATCTTCTGGACGTCATTCCGGATGTCCTTCCTGATGTCCTTCCCAGCCAGCCTGGGTCCTGGGTCCCTGCAGGCAGCCCAAGGGAAGTCAGCCTGGATCCCAGGTGCCTGCTGGCATCTGGAGGAGAGATGCCCGGGTCCCAGATGCCAGAGGGAAGCCAGTGCCAGCAGCCAGGGGAAGGAAGGCTGACTCTTGCATGAATTTTCATGCATCAGGCCTCTAGTATGATATAATTTAAGGTATCTTCAAGGAAATTCACTGTGACCAGCACCACCTCCCCGCCACACACCAGCTCCTCTGGATCTCCCATTATATTGATCAGGTCACCATTTTCTTGGTCTCCCTGATCTTGACACCTCAGCGGTATCTTGACCTCAGCCCTCATTCTCCCTCTCCCTCAGCAAATCAACAGCCAAGACCAAAAACCCCCAGTCCCTGTTCATTCCCCAAATGCATGTCATCATCTTCATACACATCTCCCCATTATAGGGAAGCCCGAGAATTTTTTTCACTATTATGTGACAAAATGTCTTATATTTGCTTTTCCATAGCACCTATCATAGGGCTTCACACACAGTTGACACTGAGAAAAGTTTTTTGACTAATCAGTCAGTGAATTTTGGATGCAGAACCATTTTTAAATATTTCTGTGTTCTTAAATTAATACGTGAATATTTTGTGTTAAGCATGCAGGTCCTGTAGTCAGGCTGTTTGGATTCGTATCGCTGCTCTGCCACTTCTTACTTGTGTCATCTTGTTACAAATCAAACTCAGTCACTCCTAGAAAATGAAAATGATGATAACACCTATCCTATAGAATTGTCATAAAAACTGAGATCACATGAGTAACGTAAAGAGTGATCATAATGGTGCCTGGTACATAATAAGAATTTGATATTTTATTACCTCTTACTAGTCTTCTTATTTTCCTTACTCTTCTCAACAACCTTACTTGGTATATTCTATTGCAGCGGTTCTCAACCTGTGGGTCGCAACCATCAGAAAACACATATAGCATATCAGATATTTACATTATGATTCATAACAGTAGCAAGATTACAGTTATGAAGTAGCAACGAAAATAATTTTATGGTTGGGGGTCACCACAACATGAGAAACTGTATTAAAGGGTTGCGGCATTAGGAAGGTTGAGAACCACTGTTTGATAAGGAAACCATGCTTTGAGGACTCAAGGAGCATGCCCAATTCACAGAGCTATCCTGGCACACTTGAAATCTGAACCATGATCAACCCACTGCAGCCTTATAGCAATCACCCCTCCCTATACTACTGCAGGCCACATAGCAGTCATTAACGCCCTGTGATTCTGAGTGACAGTAACAATGGTGTAGACACCAGACAGAACCAAACCCATCAGCCCAAACTGCTCTGTGGTTTTACTCCCTGGAAATAGGGAAGCACAACTGGAGCAATTCCTCAAATCATGGAGCCCTTTGAGTCAGGCCTGGGAATAAATGTGGACTGAATATTTGCTCTCTGTGAACTGTCAGATCTGCCCCACCACTTCCTCTGGCACCAGAAACACGCTGTGTCGGAGTGTCTGGATTTGGTTGCACAACAGCACCACTTGTGCTATATAAAGGGCCACATGGCAGCCACAGGAAAAGAAATTTGAGGTTCTGCAACTGGTACCAAGACAGCTTAATATTTAATAGCTGTAGAAGCGTGTGTCTGGCTAACAAATCTAGTAGGCACTCAACAAATACCTGGGAGCTTGCTGACATGATAGAACACTCCTGAACTTGACAACTAGCCACATTATTGCTTTTCAAAACCACCTCTGTCTCCCCCTCCCCACCATCCTCATCCCCACCCATGACATATTAGGCCCTTAATCAAAGGGCTTAAAAAAGTAGAAGCCATTTTTATTCTAATAGGAGGTTTTAAGTTCTCCAAATATTAAGGATCTGACATTTTAAGTTTCCTTGTTTTAAAGAACTTGTACACTGCATACCCCACAGCAAGAAACCTTCTAGGATTCTACAGGAATAATTCCTGATGCCAGTAAAAGCCAACGTGGGTAAGCCACAGAAGAAAGAACTCTAGAGGTTATTCATTGGCTGGATGAGGTGTTTTTTCTTATATTATTTTTAAATCTTAATTTCACATCAGACACTTTAAGGTAGTAATTTTACTGTGATCTTTGACTGAAATTTTTTTGTTTACAAATGTTTTCATTAATTATGTAATTCTTTCATGTATGGATACTTTGGTACACCGAATTCAGCAATTTCTTTTAGCTCAAATCTTCAGGAATAGGCTATGGTTTAAGTAACAGCAACGTAAACCTAATTAAAGTCAATTCAAATTTAAAAAGTAATGTTAACCAAGAAATTTGATTTCAATCTTCTAAAGTTAAAGAAAATAACTGAGTTTTCCAGTGAAGACGGTGTCCAAGTAGACATGGTACTCAAATCCTCCCACAACCACATCAAATTCCAGTCAAGGGCATGTACCTTGGTTGAGGGCACATCCCCAGTGGGGAGTGTGCAGGAGGCAGCTGAACTGATGTTTCTCTCTCATCGATGTTTCTAACTCTCTATCCCTCTCCCTTCCTCTCTCTAAAAAATCAATAAAATATATTTTTAAAAAATTGGGAGGGATATCTTGAGTTCAAAGGTGCCTCCTGTGGTTCAAGGGGGTCCAAGCCCCACACCAGACTCCAGACCCAGAGTTCCAATACCAGGAAGAGAAGTTCCAATAACTTCTGGCTGTAAAAACCAATGGGGATTTAGGCGGAAGGAGACTGAGGCTGCTAGAGTCCTAGGTGTTCCTCTAAAAGGGCCTGCAAAGGGACTTACTTGGACTCACTCTCTCTGAGCTCCAACAGTGGGACAGCAGCTTAAAAGGCACCTGGAACAGTCAGGGAGGAATTAAAGTGTCTGGTATGAGGGCAAGAGCTGGAGGGGCAGTTTTGTCTCAGACAGAAGTGTTAGCAGAAGCCACTGTTCCTTTTCTGAGCCCTTCCCCCACAGAGCCAAGAGGCAGGCACCATATCTGAGTCTCCATCAACCTGGATAACTCTGTTCCCCCTTCCCTGGTGATTCCCTGACCCCACCCCACCAAAATTTTGAACCCACCTGTACTGTTTCCAGTGGCTTTTCTATACAAATGGCCTATCTTGGTTCATGCTTCAGACTTTCTTAAAATTTCTCAAACAAGCAGTATATGGCCTTGGTGTGCCCTGTCCTCTCACTCAGTGGCCCCTGGCCCAGCACTAGCAGCAGCCAGCCTTGATTTATAGTTTGGCCTCCCCTAGGCATCTCCAAGTCCCCAGAAAAAGTGGCAGTCATCTGCATATCTCTTTGTAGCTCATGGCAGGTGGCCCCCAGTAGAAAACAGGTGGTGGTTGACCGTGGCCTATACTTCCCAGAAGGCCCCAGAGCCAGTGTACCCATTGGACAGCTTCAGGCCATGCTGGGAGATTAGGGAGGCTATGGCACTGGCTCTACATGACACCTCTACTTAAGGCCATTTTAGAAAGCCCAGGAGCTGTAGCAGCCCTACCTAATACACGGATACACACACAGGGAGGCTGCCAAAATGAGGAAACAAAGAAACATGTCTCAAATGAAAGAAAAGAGCAAAACTCCAGAAAAATAAATAAATAAAATGGAGATAAACAATCTGGTAGATGCAGAGTTCAAAACACTGGTTATAAGGATACTCAAGGAACTTAGGGTAAGAGTAGATTAACTTAGTGAGAACTTCAACAAAGAGATAGGAAACATAAAAATGCAACTAGAAAACATAGGAAAGAACCAATCAGAAATGAAGAATACATGAGCTCAGATGAAGAATATATTACAGGGAGTCAACAATGGAGTAGATGAAGCAGAGAATCAAATCAGAGATTTGGAAGACAAGAAAGCAGAAAACATTCAATCAGAACAGTAAAAAAAAAAGTCCAAAAAATAAATGAGGATAGTGAAAGGAGCCTCTGGGACAACTTCATGCATACCAACATCCACATCATGGAGGTGCCAGAGGAAAAGAGAGAGAGCAAGGAATTAAAAACCTGTGTGGAAAAAAAATTACAGAAAACTTCCCTAACTTTGTGAAGGATATAGACACACAAGTCCAGGAAGTATAGAGATTCCCAAATAAGGGGAACCCAAAGAGGCCCACACCAAGATACAACATAATTAAAATGTTCAAGGTTAAAAACAAAGAGAGATTCTTAAAAGCCACAAGAGAAAAGCAGTTAGTTATGTACAAAGGAGCCCCCATAAGACTGTCAGCTGATTTCTCAACAGAAACTATGAAAGTCAGAAGGGATTGGCAAGAAATATTCAAAGTGATGAAAAGCAAGTACCTACAACTGAGATTACCTAGCAAAGCCACCAGTTAGAATTAAAGAATATATGAGTTTCCCAGACCAAAAAATGTTAAAGGACTTCGTCACCACCAAAGCATTATTACATGAAATGTTAAGGGTCTTCTTTAAGAAGAATAAGGGAAAGAAAGATAAAAAATATTAACAATAAAATAGCAATAAATACATATCTATCAACAACTAAATCTAAAAAAATAAAATAAAATAAATGAACAAGAAGAACAAAAACAGACTCATAGGTACAGGGAACATTTTGACAGTTGCCAGTATGGGGGTTGGGGGTAGGGGGATAGGTGAAAAAGGTGAAGGGAATAAGAAGTACAAATTGTTAGTTACAGAATAATCACAGGGATATAAAGCACAGAATAGTCAATAATCTATATATACAAAAGCCTAAGCGACTGTTTGACCAGTAGCTATGACGCACACTGACCACGAGACGGCAGATGCTCTGACCGGTAGGTTAGCTTGCTGCTGGGGTCTGGCCAATGGGGACTGGGCGAGATGGGCTGGGAATACCCTAGAGCCCTCCTGCGGTCTCTCCCCAGCCCCAATCATGCACCAGTGCTAGGGACCCCACTGGTGCACGAATCCATGCACCGGGCCTCTAGTATTCTAATAACTGTATATGGTGTCAGATGAACATGAGATTTATTGGGATGATCACTTAGTATGTTATAAAAGGTCTAATCACTCAGTTGTACACCTGAAACTAATATAATATTACATGTGAATTGTAATTGAAAAACAAAAAATTATTTTAAAAAATAACTAGAAAAACTTTTTCTCTGACTTCTATACTTACGTTAATTATTAAAATGAGAAAATGCTGATATAAGAGATGCGCTATTCAAACCAGGAGTTTTTAAACTATACATCATAGTCCATTGATAGGTCATAGAGTTAATTTAGTAGGTCACAAATAACATTTTTTTCTATAAAGAGAATATATAGAATAAAAACAATCAGAATACATTGCAGCTGATAAGTATAGTTTTACAAAATTATTCTTTCAACTATTTACATGGATATGTGTGTGTGTGTTTATTGGTAATAGATAGGTTGCAATATAAAATGTGTTTTTTACTGTGGGTTACTGAAAGCCCCTAAAGAATGTTCTGGAGTTAACATATCTTCTGCCCTTTTCTCTATACCCTTTACATTTATAGTTTAGTACAGTCAACAAATGTTCCTTGAATACCTACGTGAGAATTGATACTTTTACTCATGACCCAGTACCTCAAATTTTCTGAGATAGATTCATTTATGTTTGCCATCCCATAGTGAATTTTAACATGGATCAAAATGTAAAGGGTATCCAAGTTAATTCCCAGTGCACAAAATATTACATTAACTAGGAAAACACCATTGTTTAAACATGCTGGTTGTTATGTATAATGATCCTTTGGAAACTTAAAAGTGAAAAATACTTCCTTAGCCTTCCCCCCCCTTTTCCATCCTGTGCACACACTGATAAGTTATTACAGAGAAAGAAGTGTTTGGGGAGGATATGAGTTAGCACAGAATTTTTCACTCAAGGAAAAATGTTTATTTTGAGAAGAAATGTCACCTAAAAATTACACAAATTCAAAACTTTAAGCAGTGTATGCTTTCTGAAACTTGACAATGTCTATTTTGACATAATTTCCCAGTCTATTTAAATATTATGAACTGCCCTAACCGGTTTGGCTCAGTGGATGGAGCGTCGGCCTGCGGACTCAAGTGTCCCAGGTTCGATTCCGGTCAAGGGCATGTGCCTTGGTTGCGGGCACATCCCCCGTAGGAAGTGTGCAGGAGGCAGCTGATCAATGTTTCTCTCTCATCGATGTTTCTAACTCTCTATCCCTCTCCCTTCCTCTTTGTAGAAAATCAATAAAATATATTAAAAAAATAAATATTATGAACTATTATCATTATTTAGAAATTTATTTTCAGGTAAAATTTCATTTCAACTACATAGATTCACTATCATGAGCTTTTTAAAAATGCTCCTTGCCCTAGCTGGTTTGGCTCAGTGGATAGAGCATTGGCCTGCTGACAGAAGGGTCCCAGGTTTAATTCCAGTTGGGAGCACATGCCTGGGTTGTGGACTCCATCCACAGTGGAGGATGTGCAGGAGGCAGCCAATCAATGATTTTTCTCTCATCATTGATGTTTCTTGCTCTCTCTCTCTCTCTATTCCTTCCTCTCTGAAAATCAATAAAAATGTATTTTAAAAAGAAAAAGAAAAACAATTCAAAATAAAATTCCTTTTTAAAAAATGTTCCTTTAAGTCTGTAGGTTAAAGCAGTGATTTTCAACCTATTTCATCTATGACACATATAAACTAGTTACTAAAATTCTGCAGCACACCAAAAAATATATGTTTTTCCCATCTGACAAAAAATAGGTATAATTTTGATTTATTCACACTGGACGGCTATTGTTGTGTTGGCTGTTGTCAGTTTCTTATTTGACAATCTAAGGGAAAAGAGGTCAGTGACCTGACTAAATAGTTCTTTATAGCATGTTTTAAAAATTCTTGCAGCTCACCAGTTGAAAATCACTGGCTTAGAGCAATACAAAAACTCACTGATATTATAAGATTCTGCATTTGTGGGAAAAGACTTTGCTAAAGAAATTCAGCATGTAAGTCAGATAGTTTTAAAACTTTTAAATCATTTTAATTTTGAAAGTTATGTGATTTTAGGAGCCTTAAATACTTTAGGGAAATATCTCACATTGAGTAAGTTCTCAATAAATTGTGATTAAATGACATGTTTAAGAGTTAATAAATAAAATAATCAAGCAATAGCAATTAAAAAGAGCTAAAACATATTGAGTGCTTGCTATATGCCTGGAACTGAGATAAGTACTTTACATTTGTTAGCCCATTTAATCCTCACAAAAGTGTGTAGGTAGATGCTAACATTATGCCCATTACACAAATGAAACCACTTGCTCAAGGTCTCACAGCTGGTACATGGCTCTGGGACTTGAGATGAGAAATGATAGTCAATACTGGCCTTACATTCTAACAATCATAAGTGGAATCCTTTGAGATGTTGTACCCTTAAGAGCGAGCCTTCCCACACCACCTCCAAGACCAAAACTCTTTGCCCACAACTTCTTTTAGTCTTTGAGAGAGAAACTTGTATCTTATTTACAAGAACATTCTTGTTCATAGTACAGATGGGAGAATGAGGGTGTACAACTGTGAGACTAGAGGGGGCCTTTCAGACTAAGACATTGATCCACTCCAAGCACTTTCCCTCCCTCATGCTCACAGGGCCCTGACGCTTTAGTATCCTGGAACTGTCAGTCACATTCCTCGTCTATTGGAAACCTGCAGACCCTCAGCCCTGCCCAGGAAAGCAGAGCCAGGCTGCTCTCTGCATTGTACTAGCTGCTGGTTGAATCAGGATTGGTGGGGTGGTCCAGACACCCACTAGGTAGATTAATTCCAAAAATCTCACACAATGAGGATAGTAATGGTGAGCTAGGCAGTCAAGCTAAGTTCCTCTGGGATGTGACTTGGAAAGAATGGAGAAGGGAATAAAGAATGTGGAGAGAAGCTGAGACAAATTAAAGATACAGGCCTCAAAAGAGAGAGAAGGAAGTAAAAAGAACCCTAGAGCTGGTTTTCTGTTCCAGCTCCAATCCATGCATGGTTATCCATATTTTATTTTAAAACACCTCTTTTTTTCCCCCTTAAGGAACTCACTAAATTTCTTCTCCTAATTCTTTTAAATTCTCACTGGGGATATAAAACACAAATTAAAATCATAGACACTATTGCATGAGCATCTATTCACAATGTTGAACCAGAACTTGTTAAAGGTTGAGGCCTGTTCTTTTTCCAGAGGGTTCCTGGGAAAATGTCAAATCACCTTTGGGCAAGTCTTAGAAAAGTGAAAGCTTCCCTTGGACCTTTTCTTCCTCAGTCTTGCCATTGAATCGTGATGACCATTAAAGCTCATCTAGAGATCATATTAAACTCAGGACTCGAGGCTCTGAATGAAGCAGAAGCCAAGTAATCCTTTTGTGTGTTGCTCTCTAGACCTTGATATTATTTTAGGAAAGAGAGGGCAGAGCCCAAACTGAAGGAGAGAGGACACGGGATGGATGTGTGGGGCAGAGGCAAGTATGGCTCCAGGTCCGAGCACAGGAGAGCCTCAGCAGCACTGGGCGTGAGTGCTGGGAACCAGAGGGGAAGACAAGCTTAGGAAGGAAGAAGGAAAGCCTAATAAAAAGTGGGGGTGACAGGAAGAGGGCGAAATTAAACTGGACTTCACATTTTTGCCCAGAGTCTACTTCTCACAACACAATACACATTTCTGCTTTGGGTTTCAGTCTCATGACACTGAATTTCATAAACTCAGCTCTCATAACATCAACATCACACCTTACTGTCACATTATCATGCTTAATTCCTGCAACATCAGAGTGGGACAATGTTGTTATTAACCCATTTTTAACAACACAGGGACTAGCCAACTCTAAATCCAGGGGTCTTGTCCACTGTGCTGCTCTGGACACAGACAGATGAAAAGCTTTTCCAGACATCGTCACCTCGGCCTTCGCCTATTCATGTGAAACCAAGAGAGAAGAAAAACCAAAAATCTCATTTCTCTACACTATAGAACCTCAATTCAATGTCAATGGATAGTTCAGCTATAGCTATTTCATATCCATGACTTTTTAAGAATTTACCCTGAAAATACTCCATCCTTTCTTGGTGCCCAACTATATTTATCACTTCTTATTTTGACACAAAAGATGAATATTTCATTTAGGCAGTCTTATTGAAAAGGGTAGCACACTATCTTGGTTGCCCTACTTAAAAAGAGATTCTTTATGCTTTCTTGAGGTTAAAAATAGCTTGATTTTTCAATGAAAGCTAGATACCACATATCCAACACATGAAGTGTATCAGAGGAGGTCCTAGAACTGGGCTCTCTCACTCTCTCCTGCCTGTTATTTTCTTTTAAGCTCCCTGCCCTACCTCAGAAAGTCTTAATACAAAACAAATAATTTTATATCTTGTGCTCTTTTTTTTTATTCTCTGCAAATGTATGGGATTTTTATCATAAAAATATGACAATTAGCATATATTTACGAATTCATGGTTAATAAAAGCTTTGTATATAAGCATCACATAATAATCCTCACAATACCCAGAAATTATTATCTCTTTGTATAAATGTGATACTCAGAATCAGAAAGGTTAAGTAACTTGCCCAAAGTGTCATAGCTAGTTAGTGGCAGATCTGGGATCAGAACCCAGAATAGTGTGTTCAGTCTCTTTCGAATATTCCTTGCAGATTTCTGCATCAATAAGAAATCCGAACAGGATAACTTATTTAACAAACCAGTAATAAAACCCTATTCATTCATTCATTCATTCATTCATTCAACAAATTTTTTTTTTACAAGTTAGGTGATTTATATTTTAATATGTAATCTATATGTAATTATATATAATTTTATCATAAGCTAATATTTTAATGCATTAAAATTACAATTTTGCTAATAAAAATATTAAGTGGGGGAAAACAGGAAGTCTCAAAAGGCTGCACACAGTATATCATTTTTATAAAAACAAAACTACACAATATACTGTACTATTTTTAAAAGTTAAAAACACAAATTCTAACGGGAAAGCAGAGGGTTGGATCAGAGAAAAATACGCAGCTATTTCAATGATGCTGAGAGTATTCTGGTACCTCAGATGGTGATGGTTTTGTCGGTGTTCATCCTGTTACTATGCTTTAAAATTTACATTTATATTATTGTGTGTTTATAAAATTTTATGTAATAAATACTGAAAAAGCTGTACAGAAAGAATGGGAGTTAGGTCATCCTTGATAGTTTCAGACTGTTTGTATCATAAAGCAGCATTTTTATGTCTGATTACATTTGTATAGTCTGTTGAAGTTTACAAAGATCTTTCTCATAAATTTTGTTTTTTATCTTGTGTGATGGGTATTATTATCCCTACCTTACATATAAGTAAACCAAGAGAGAGTTTAAATGATTTATTTCATTTCACCTAGCTAGTCAATGGGAGAGATGTCTTAGTTGTATAAAATTAATCCTCTTATAACTATTAGGAAGCATAAGGCTTTCTTGTTGAACAAAAGACCAAATGAATCCTAGAATGTTAGAGCTGGAAGCCCCTCAGAGATAAGACTTCAATCTCTTCATTTTAACAGAGGGAGAAACTAAGACCCACATACATTAAAGATTTGCCCAGCATCATATAACTAGTGTAAATGGAAGAAAGGGTAGTTGACTCACATCTTCTTCTTTATTATCTTTAATTTCTTTATTGGTTAAGGTATTACAAATGTGTCCTCATCCCCTCATCAACCCCCCCCCCCCCCTTCCCTTCCCCCTTTTTCATTGGTTTAGCTTATATGCATGCATACAAGCCCTTTGGTTGATCTCTCCCCCTTATCCCCACCCTCCCCTACTTTCCCTCTGGGGATTGACAGTCTGATCAATTGCTGCTTCTCTGTCTCTGGATCTGTCCCTGTTCATCAAGAAAGATAAATACCACATGATCTCACTCATTTGTGGAATATAGAGAACAACATAGACTGACTCACATCTTCTGACTCCAAGTTAAGCTCTTTTTACTCTGCCAGACTAAGCTTTTAAGTGTATAGACAGTTTGATTTTTTTAGTTAGTTGACTATAACTTGAACTATAAGGCATGAACAAGTATTTGTTGTTCAGATGAATGTTAGAGCACTGTGATATACATTAGAAGACCTGCAATGGGGAGCCTTATTTACAACAAAATTAACTGATATATTAAATATGGGAGCATTTTCATTTGTGCATATCAGTTTGATATTTGAAATACCTATGTGGCAAAGAAGGGCCAAACAACTTCTTCCTAGAAGAAAAGAGGGGCCTTATCATCTGAAGAAGCTCCAACCTGAGATATGTAATATCTGGTGCAACATCAGTAGCACTGGTTCTTCAAATGACATAAGATTCAACAAAATATAAAAATACAGTGTTGGGAAAACAGGAAGTCTCAAAAGGCTGCACACAGTATATAATTTTTATAAAAACAAAACAAACAAAACTACACAATATACTGTACTATTTTTAAAAGTTAAAAGGGCCCCAGGTTCGATTCTGGTCAAGGGCATGTACCTTGGTTATGGGCACATACCCAGTGGGGAGTGTGCAGGAGGCAGCTGATCAATGTTTCTCTCTCACCCATGTTTCTAACTCTCTATACCTCTCCCTTCCTCTCTGTAAAAAAACCCAATGAAATATATTTTCTAAAAAATACAGTGTTGCACCAGTCCTTTGAGGATACCGAGAACCTCAATAGTCTTTCCTCAGACTGCTTAAATATAGTTATTAGAGCTTTAAAATGCATTTAAATAACCCCTGCAGTGAATAGAAACTGAATTACTATAGGACATAGAAGGAGGGAATGGAAGAGGTACTAGCCTTGGAGCCAAAAGACTAGTTTGAATATCAGCTCTGCCATTTACTTGCCTATATGCAGTGAAACAAGTCACTTGACCTCTCTGATCCTTGATCTACTCCTTTGTAAGGTGGTGATGATGATAACTATCTCTCAGTATTAAGAAAGATAATGTATGGAGTTTTTGTACAAAATGTGATTCAATCATCTGACCATTCAATCATCCATTCAATACACATATATTAAGCACCTATTCACTGCTAGGGAAGATCCAAAAATACAAAAGACCTTAGGAACTGAAGAAGAATTTTTTTGCTAAAGTGCATAAATAACCACAGTATGAATTTTCATATGATAGCTCCCACAGGATTAGTATAGGGAAAGAAAAGATGTAGAACTACAGGGATGAAAGAGACAAGTTCTGCCTAAAGGGATAAGGCAAGGCTCCTTAAAGAAGATGGTGTTGGCCACTTTTTAAAGAATAGGTAAAATTTCTAAAGGAAGGGGATGGCATTCCAGGCAGTGGGAAAAGCATGAGCAATGGCATAAAAGCCAGAAAGCACACCTCTGACATTTGAGGAAAGAAAAGATGTAGAACTACAGGGATGAAAGAGACAAGTTCTGCCTAAAGGGATAAGGCAAGGCTCCTTAAAGAAGATGGTGTTGGCCACTTTTTAAAGAATAGGTAAAATTTCTAAAGGAAGGGGATGGCATTCCAGGCAGTGGGAAAAGCATGAGCAATGGCATAAAAGCCAGAAAGCACACCTCAGATATTTCAGTTTTTAACATTTGCCTCCTATTTAGGCACCTGGTTCTGCCTGATGTCACATCATTTACTAGAATTCTTCCTTCTAAGCCTACTAACCCTAAACAGATCATGAGTTCTTTGAGAGCCAGAATCATGTCTTCACAGAGCCTAAGACAGTGCTGGGTCCACAACGGGGGTGTGATGAATGAGGACCTGGCATATTTTTAAGGGAGGTTCTGGGTGTGCTTTCCAGATGAGAGGGTGGTGAATAGAAAGCTGTAAGTTAGTGAGACTATTTGTACATGGAAACTAGTATGTTTTCCCAAGAACTTTGCCATTTTCCCATAAATCCTGTGTTTTGTATTTTTCAAAGCAACATAGTTATTATTTTAATTTGTAAAGAAAACATACACACATCCCAAGGAGGTGAGAGCAAGACTTGATCCCAAAAGCTGATGTGTGACTTATGTTCTAGACGCCAATAATGACAAAACAAAACAAAAAGCTGGTAAAGTTTTGCTCAAGGTTTTAATGATTCTTTCTCATAAATACATACTCAAAGCAACAAGTCCAATGCCAGTTTCATAAATATTGATGTCTATGGCAACATCTTTCTCTTGGTTAGATCCTTTTTCATAAATATTGCATTATTATTAGAGGAACCTCTGATATGTTTCCTTTACTTCAAGCCCAGGACACTTGAGAGTGAATCCTAATATTAAATCTAGAACACATGGCTTGAATTAGAAGCTGTAGGAAGATTCACTCCCAATATAAAGTCATTTGTAGGAAAAATATTCCAAGATACCATGTGTAAATTCCTAACAAATGCATTCCCAGTGAGTCTGTTTTCTCACCCTTTTGGTTCTGTAAAACAGCAGGAAAAAATATATTGCCAATAGAAATATTTTTATAACTTTACTTTTATTCACTTTGAGATAAATCTTAAGAGTAAAAGTTTTATAGAAACCTCCAACAAAAAAAAGCTACATATATTATATATGCTAACAATTTTTATGGTTTCATTTTGCACAAAAGAAGATAAAATCCATATATTAGAAAGTTGGTATTGATATTTTTGTAAAGAAAGAAATGCCAAGCAATCATCCAATATTACTCTAGGGGAGTATTCTGGCCTGAGGGTTTAAAAATATTTTTATTTATATAAAAGTACAAAGTAAGATCAATTTTGTTTCCTTTTCATTAAATAGCAGGAGGCAATTTGTCTGCATTGTACTTGAGAGTTACTTGTCTTCTTGCTTTTGGCAACATGTACAACTGTCTTGAAAAAGACAGCAATGCATAGGAAAGGAGACATCTTTTCCATATTTGTATCATACATTGGATTCTAGAATGAGCTGCTCTTGAAAAAGGCCTCCAAACTGACCTTTGACTTTTTAAAAGGCAATCTTCAGTGCCCGAGCAAAGTGCAGGACTGAAAAGGCATCCAGTTATTTTAACATTTCATTTACTCACTCCCCCATCCATTCAGCCAATAAATATTCTCTGAGATTCTCTGGGGCCAGGAATGGCCCTGACCTCTGGATGTTAAACGATCCTCTCAGGACTCCCACTCTTCCCAAATCATAAGAAAATCATGTTTTGTTCAAGGATGGAGAGAAGGCAAGCTTCTAAGACAGCCAGCCAAAATGATGACAACGGTAACAATAACAATTCGGTAAGGAGCACTGTGCTTTACATTAACCAAATTACTGCCATCATTACATTTGTCAAAAGATTTGCCTGAAAGCTTACTGCTTCTCAATCAGGGGGTTTCAAGGTCAATAAAGACGATTACAAAATGACTGTCCTATGTACAATCACCGTTGGTGTAAGTTCAAGTTTTCAAGGAGAGCCTCACAGAATATTTTCTCATAAAGCAGTGGTTCTCAACCTTCCTAATGCCGCGACCCTTTAATACAGTTCCTCATGTTGTGGTGACCCCCAACCATAAAATTATTTTCGTTGCTACTGTTATGAATCATAATGTAAATATCTGATATGTAGGATGTATTTTCATTGTTACAAATTGAACATAATTAAAGCATAGTGATTAATCACAAAAACAATATGTAATTATATATGTATTTTCCGATGGTCTTAGGCGACCCCTGTGAAAGGGTCGTTCGACCCCCAAAGGGGTTGCGACCCACAGGTTGGCGACTCACAGGTTGAGAACCGCTGACATGAAGAGAATGCTTCCTATTGAGTCAGCTGCCTGCAGGGTAAGACCTGGGGAGCTGAACAAAGCATTCAACCAGCTTTTCCCTCTTGATAATGTACATATAATTTAAGCAAGACCACCATATAAAGCAAGATCGAGGGAATCTATGTAGCATGTTTCCTTTATCACTAAACTTTACGATAAACTGGAGTTTATCTCTATTCAATAGAGATAGAGATAGAGTTTATCTCTATCCAAACCTGTCCCTCCTTACTGCACTTCAAAGAGAAAACTCTGCTTAATGGAATCAATAGATCCCGTTTTGTACCCGGCCCTGGAGAAGACTGGAACCAAAAAGCTACCTCCCACTCTTCGGGGTTGGCTCTGACTGCTCGAACCAAAACATCTTACTAGTGGCTACTGACCCTGGAAAGGTCCCTATCATGTTTTCTCCACCCTGACGGTGTCTTTCTGCTTCCAATGGATGAAGTATAAAGATAAAATTTTCATATGCCTTGAAGGCCTCATTTAGAAAATGGGATTAACACTGACTCCTACTGCACAGTGCATGGCTCTCCTGGATGTAATGAGAACTCTCACTAGTACCTGCTTAGAATGACTGGCTAACAGGAAGCTTCCACCGAGCCAATAGCTTTTCTTTCAAGGACATCTGATGTGTAATGGCGAAAATGCATTAAACTCATATGACTGTATTTTAAATGGCACCATCAACATTGGGTTTTCCAATTACTGCATTAGTACTAAGAAGATCACAAATATAATAGTCATAAAGTGTTTCATAGATTTAGGGGTGGGAGAAAAAAACATTTAGTTAACACACCTCTCATATTGGCATCAGTGATATATTTCCTGCACATCCCTGTCCTAAAGTCAGATTTTGTTATAGAGCATTGTTGATTCACAATAAAAACAGGAGGAGTTGTTTGGTCTCAAACTGAATGAATCTTTATATAAAAGAAAATTTATAGACCATGATTGTTGACTGCTTTGTTTTAAATAATGATAGTAATAATATATTACAGCAATAGCAGCTAACACTTGTAAGCGGAAGATGTGGAAGTCATTTTTTATGGGTGAGATCATTTAATCATCACAGCAGCACTATGAGGAAAATACTATTATTATCTTAAGTTTACATATAAGAAAAATGAGGAGCAGATAAAGTAGTTTGTCCAAAGTTATGCAGCTAATAAGTAATGGATTCAAGACTCAAACCCAGGCAGTCTACTTTCACTATGCAATAGAAATAACACCCAGAAAAAAAATTGTGGTACTACTTTGACATACATTACAATTGAAAGAAGTGGGCTAAACTCTTCCAGTTTCTGGAAATGAGGAAAAAACTAAATGCAACATCTCTCAAACACCATTTCTTTTTTAAAAAATGTATTAGATTAATTCATGAAATCATACCATCAGTAATAAAACTAACCTCCATATCTTCCAACCACAGCTAAGTAGATAATTCCCCCTGTATTTCAAAAGTTTGGGTTAGAATATACATGATTTTAAGAAATAAGTATCTCATTTTAAGTTGACAAGTCATCCATTCCTTACTAGATCCATCGTTCTCAACCTTAACTACATAACCAAACCACAATTCCTCATAGGAGATTCTTCACAGGAGAGACTCCAAGTGTCATGATGAAATAGGTTTAGGGAATGCTGGATCAAGCCAAGTGAAACTGCTTCTTGCTGGAGTGTGTCTCGGGGTCTCTCTGAAGTGGAGCGATGGAAAGGAGCAGTCACCGGGAGCACTTTATTTTTACTTGGCATGTCTGAAGAGCTGAACCGGAGTTTTTCAACACAAGTCTGAGAAAAACTGATCTAATGGCAAAGTCAGAGAAGAGAAGCTGGGGGAGGGGAGGGGCTGCAGATGCCAGCTAGAGAAGCGGATCTGGAGGGTCAGCCAGTGAGCAAGCTCCCTCACCGCCAATCTGCGGGTGGACCAGGTCCCCTTATAATACAGATGGGCCCCAGCTTACAATGGTTAACTTAGAATTTATCAACTTGGCAATGGTGCCAAAGCAATACACATTCAGAAGAAACTGTACTACAAATTTTGAATTATCTTCTTTTCCTGGGCTAGAGATATGTTGTAGGATACTCTCTCATGATGCTGGGCAGCAGGAGTGAGCCACTTTGCTGAACAGTGGGGTAATTTAAGTGTTCTGAGCATATTTGATAGGCTGGCGAAGCTATGGTGTTTGGTAGGTCAGCTGTACTAAATGCATTTTTGATGTAATAATATTTCCAACTTATGATGGGTTTATTGGGACATAACCACATTGTAAGTCAATACAATATGATATAAGTGATGTGATGTGATGTGATGTGATGTGATGTGATGTGATGTGATGTGATGTGATGTGATACAATATAACACAATAAATATACTTTTATCACTGATAATTCTACAGGATCCAGAGCTCAAGGAATCGCTATTTGGACAGTGTCTTCTCCAAGGGGGAAGCAGTGAGGCTGTTGGCCCCACTTGAGCATGATGGTGGCTGGAGTCCACAGACTGACAGCCTGAGAGGCGGCAGGCTGGCACATCCCATCTTGAGGAAGACAAAGCAACCACAACAGAGGACAGCAGAGGCCTGGGCCACTGCCCAGTCACGCTAATCTGACTTGCTATTTTGGAGGATCCATGGGACCAACATTAGAGGAGGAGAGGAGTCCATGAAAGGTACAAAATGGCCAGTTCTTATTAATATGAGAGGCATCGACTGGAATGGCAAAGCTCTCTTTATGAATACATAACTCCATTCCCCTGAGGATCCATTGAACCAGTTGAAAGGAATCTGAGGGTAGCTGGAGTCTTTTCAATTGTTCAAGTGGAAGCTGAACCAGAAAAACAGTAACAATTGCAGCTACCATATTTTAAACCCTTAACCAGGAGCTAGGGACTATATGTTAATAATTTTCTATTATTTAATCCTCAGACAACCCTGTGATGTAGATACTATTATTATCCTCATTTTATAGTTAAAAACCAAGGCACAGTTCAGTTTACTTGCACAAGGTCAAAGAACTAGGAAGTCAAGAACAGTTAAAGATTTAAATGTAACGTAGCTCCTGTAAACCCCATGCCACTTGCTGAGACCCTCCTGTGGTACCTATTCCAACTCAAGCCAAACATTTTATCCAGGCTCAATGTCAAAGTAACCTAGCCCAGCCTGCCTCTCTGTTCAGGAAATCATTTACTGAGAAGTAAACTACCCCCAAACTTAGTGGCTCAAAACAGCCACTGAACTATATCTCCTGGTTTTCTATATCAGGACTTGGAGCAAGGCTCAATGAGATGGTTCTCATGTTTCAAGAAGCATCTACTGGAGTCACTGAGTGGTGTTCAGCTGGCAGTTAAGCTAGTCTTAGATGGCTTCACTCACTTGTCTGACACCTTGGCAGGGATAAGCACTGGAAGGTTGGGCTAAGCTCAACCCCATCCCTGTCATGTACTCTCAGGGCCTCTCCATGTGGTCTCTCCAGCAGGTGGTCAGCCTTACATGTCAGTTTAGGGCCACAGAGACCAAGATAGGAGCACCAGTCAGCTTAAAGGTTAGGCTCAGAACTGACACAGCATCATTTCTGCCACACTCCAGGCCAGCCCCAATTCAAGGGGAGGGGAAACAGACCCACCTCTCTATGGCAGGCACCTCAAAGGATGGGTGACCATCTTTGATCTGCCATACTCTCCAACCTCATCTCATCTTACTCTGTCCTCACTCACAGTGCTCCAGCTACGTGGGTTGTCTTTTCATTCCTCAACATTATTCCTGTTTCAGGTGTGCCTAGGCCAGGAGTATTTGTTTCCTCAGCTTGAATGTCACTTCTTCATAGAAGTCTTCTCCACACCATCTTGAGGAGGCCTCCTCTGGTCACCCAATTGAGCTTCCTAACTTACTTTTATGACATTACTAGAGGCCCGGTGCACAGAATTAGTGCACTGGTGGGGGGCATGGCCTGCAGGGATCACCCGTTGTGGGAACGCCATTCATCCCGGTCAGCTGAGCAGCATTCCCACTGTGGGAGCACACTGACCACCGGGGGCAGCTCCTGCATTGAGCGTCTTCCCCCTGGTGGTCAGTGAACATCATAGCAACTGGTCCAGTGGTCATTCTGGTCATTCCGCCATTCAGTCGCTGGGCTTTTATTATATAGGATTGTCATCACTGTAGGATAATCTCTGTTTTTGTTTTGTTTTCCCTACTTCCTCCAATTAAAATGGAAGACCTTGGTTATTCTTCTGGCTCCCTCATTCTGAGCACTTAGAACTATGCTTGGCACAAAGTAAGTCCTTAGTAAACATTGTCAAGTGAAAATATGAATTGGTGAATTGGGATTCAAAACTCAATCTGACTGACTTCAGAGCTAAAACCAAGCTATCTTTATAATCCTTGGTATTCCAGGCAGATGGGGTCAGTCTAGGCCTTTGGGCAGAGATGTTACACAAAGAAGGCAGTTCGTGGACACAGTGAAGGAGGGATTCACCAGCAAGGAAGCTACAGTCAGACCAAACCACATGAAAAATCCATAGAAAACACTGCATTCCAGCAAAGCCCAAACATTTCTCTGTATGACTTCATTTCAACCATTTTTGTTTTAACTCTTAATGATGAAATATCTCCAAGGTGCTATGTTGCCTCCAGGTCATTTGCAGCCCAGGTCTTGTTTCCAGTGAGGTTCCTCCAACTAGGTTTTGTGGGGCCACACCACCATGGTTTTTGCCCCGTCCAATCTGGAACTGGGCCACGGTGGTGTTTGTGCCGAGGCTTTGGGGAAACATGGTTTATAAATGCTTGTTTCCTCTGAGTCACTGCACAGACTTGTCCCTTCAGCACAAACATTCCATTTGGTTTTATAACTGGGGAAAGAGAGGGTGGGAGCCAAGGCTAACTGGGATCAGTCAGGTCTGAAAGGAAAGGGGAAGTGAGAAAATTTAAACAGATTTTCTATATTAGTGAGAGCCACAAAGAAAGCCTTATTTTGGTTTCAGAGCTATGCAGAAAGTTTCATCTTTCTTTCTTTATTTGCCTTAGGGAAAAAAAAAGTACACAGTAATTTCTTCCACTCAAGCTTCTATAAAAATGCTGGCAGTGTGGCAAAAGTTTTACAAAAACAGTTTAAGAACAATTAAAACACATATAACAGTTTTTTAAAGTTTATATTCAATGTCCTTTACCAAATAAAAAGGAATTTTCCTTCTAATTCCCAGGCATTGTTGACTATATTGTCCTTTAAATAACCGCCGATTAGCTTTTATCGTTGCTGTAAGTTTTTTATGAATAATGCATTCTAGATCAAAACAATATTTATTTTCTGCCTTTTAAATACATCATTCAACCTCATAACTTGGTGCCAGGCTTCTCATCCGTAGAACTGGGCTTGTAATAACAATACATGTTCACAAATAATTCATAATGTTATTATGAAACTTGGATATAATTAAATCATGGATAAAGAAACAATTCCTAATGCAGTCATTAACCACTTAACTGTAAATTACCTCTATAATCATTAAGCTCAGACATTTAGGAACACTGGTTAGGACAGAGTCAGTGCCTGGCCCTGGGAGTGTGAGATACAAATTACAATCCCTGACACAAGAGGATAAAATTCAGTGCGGAACTAGTCATGAGTCCTCTGAGCCATGGGTTTCTCATCAGTAACTTAGAGTGTTGTGAGTGAAAATACTAAATTCTGGGCCTGAAGTAGAGTTCAAGTACCATGAATAAATTTTATAAGATTTTGTCAGTATCCTGCCCAGAGTGCTCCCCACAATCTCCAACTGCCATTAAGAATTCTGCTCCCTATCACAATGTGTGTGTGTGTGTGTGTGTGTGTGTGTGTGTGTGTGTGTGTGATCCCCACACTACTAAGCAATCCCATATACCAACTGGCTGTCCAACAATTCAACCCAATCCTGAGTCTATCTACCTGAAGACAGCATCAAGTCCCACAGGTTAAGTCCTACAAGGCTGCCCCCCACCCCGCCAACTTCAGACACCAGTCTGGAGTCCAGATTGTCGCCTCTGCTTCTGACTGATGAGCTATAGCTGGGAGGTTTGCTGACCTCCTCCTGGGGTTCAACTAATTTGCCAGAGAAGCTCACAGAACTCAGAGAAACATTTTATTTACCAGATTTTCAGTTTATTATAAAGAATTTAACTCCAGAACAGCCAGCTGGAAGAGATGCACAGGGCAGGGCATGTGGGAAGGGGGGAGATGGAGCTCCAGGCTCTCTGAGAGCACCATTCTCCCTGAATCTCCACAGGTTCTCCAACTTGAAAGCTCTCTGAATCCCATACATTTTTGGGTTTCTATGGAGGCTAGATGGATTAAACCACTGGCCACTGGTGACTGATTTGATCTCTAGCCCTCCCACCCTTTACCCTCCCTTGAAGTGGGGTGGGACTAAAAGCTCCAATCCTCTAATCACAGGGCTGGTTTCCCTGGTGACCACCTCCATCATTAGGTTACTTAGGTACTTTCCAATAGTCACCTCATAAAGATAACAAAAGACACCTTTATCATTCTCATCACTTAGGAAATTTCAATGGTTTTAGGAGCTCATTACCAGAAACAAGAGGAAGACAAAATAAGTATTTCTTACAAATCATAGTATCACAGCCAATTATATGTCTAGAGCTAAGGGTTTTTTCAAAAGGCTGCACTATGACCACACACAACTCTCCCACCTCAACTCTCTCTCTCTCTCTCTCTCTCTCTCTCTCTCTCATTCATTCATTCATTCATTCATAACAGACTGGAAGTATCAGGAATTAACACCTCCACACAGCAATATTCAAGCCTCAATCATCCAGTTTGTTAGCTGGCTTCATAATACATCTCCTCTTGACTGCCTTCTCTTTCTTCTATAATTCCCTCTTTTCCCTTCTGCTGTGTCATGCATGGAATCACATCCCAAATAAAGTATTTGCACTTGAATCTTTGTATACAAATGGGAAATCTTTAAGCTGTTCTTTTTAGACGAGAGAACTGTCATCACTAATACCTCTGGAAAGGCCCTAAGTGACAGAATGTTCTGAGGAAAGACAGTAAGTGAACACAGAGTACAATAGTCTGATTTTTATTGTTCCATAACACTTTAGAAGGCTGTGAAGATCTAAAGTACTAGTAGCCTGATAGATCAACTGTCAGGGTCTTACATTAGAGGCACTGGAGGTTTAGATGTGGATGAACTTGGTAGCAGCAGGGCATCAGGAAACAGAGCAGCTCCCGATTTCTCTAGCATTCTCCTTTCCCTCCTAAGGAAAGCTTTAGTTTCTACTCCATGAAGTGAGACTGGTAATATCAACCTCTGATAGAAATGTTTCTTACTATGTGAAAAGATTCAGTCTTTATTCTTAGTACTGCGGGGAGCTCTACTGCTGTCATATGCTTGGTGCACTCACCTGTGAGGCACAAAAGGAACTCAGTCACACAGGTCAGAAACTCAGGACTGAGGCAAGCTCTGAGACTCAGAGCTTGCCATCTAAATGCTAGTGTCCAAAATTATGGGATGCTCCAGAACCAACCCAGCAGATGAACCCAGTAGTAAAAATTCCAGGTAGAGGTAACATTACACTCAAGTGGGTAGGAAAAGCAGCTCTAATCAATACAAAATTCCTTTCAGGGGCTGGGTGAGGTGGAAAACAGGGTCCGACCTAGAGAAGGAGGCTGGCCGTGGACTCCACCAACCATCAAAACTAGATTCAGACCTAGTGGGAAAGTAGACTTTGAAGCAGGAAACCTAATTTTTCTCATGTGGCTTGTGTAGGAGGCCTTCATAGAAGGCTGTAGAGAGGTGGGCAAGTGCCCAGAGCTCCCTCCAGTATAACAGTCAGTGGGTCAATGCAGCCATTTAATTCAAGGCTCTAAACCTTGGTTGAGAAAGAACCTGGGCCTAGATTGTTTCAGGAACCTCTGCAGAGATGAGCTTGCTTGTTGATGATAGTGAGAAAGAGAGGGGAAGGGAAGGGCTTGGTGAGGACAACAGAAGGATGCACACTATGGTCACTGCCCTCAGGGAGCTGGCTATCCTGCTAGGGAGTCAATAGCAATCTCAAAGACCCATTGATTAGAGAGCCAATAGCAATCTCAAAGAACTTCATAACTGATGGACAAACTCCAACAGCAGGTGATGGATTGATTAGCTTGGGCTGCTATAACTGAAGATGGCCTCATCGAGAAAATGGCCCTTTATATAGGTCAGGCTTGGAAGCAGTAGTTACAAAGTAAATGATAGCTACACTAAATAGCTTTATTTTGAAGGATAACTGACATAAAGACCTTTGGAAAAGTAATTGATTTGGCTCACTAATGTTTCCTATAAATAAGAAGAACCATGGTTGCTCCCACCCACTGCTTCCTAAGAATTTGGAAACAGGCATATAAGGTATGCAGAGTGTCATTAATATTTACCCTGTCTCTCCACCATCTCTGCTCCTGAGACCTGAGAGCTGCAACAGGATGTGGACTCGGAAGCCTTCTGGCCTTGGCCTCAGACTACTATTCTGAGCTGTTCTGTTGATTACCCGGGAACAACTCTCAGGATGCACTCCGGAACAGCTCTCTGAGGAGGGAAGTGGCAAGAATGCTATTGCCAGCTCCCAAGAGCATACTTGGTACTTGGAATTCGCCATCAATGTTTCTCTGGGTTTCTGTGGAGACCCAGATTGTTTCCACCTGAGTTCTCCTTAGCTTTCTCATCTGAGCACAAGGTAACGGAGCCTTTTCATTGTCATCCTTGAGCCATCCCAAGGCCTCAGAGCAGTGCAGGGAAATGGAAACCCTGATGAAAGTGGAAATAAGAGGCTCTGAAGTTGCAGAGATCAAATTTCTGCTCAGCTGGGTGCTCAAGGTGTTGGCAAATTACACAAGGTCTCTATAAAATAAGAAAAAACTCATATCTCAAACTAGTTAGCAAAATTGAATGAATGCCAGGTAGATGCTATGTAGCAGTTCTTATGTTCCAGACTTAACACTGAGGATACTAAGATAAATTCATTCATTCATTCAAAAAATATTTATTGAACACCTACTATTAGCCTAATGAATAAAACAAAGCTCCAGCTTATATGTTCTATTGAAGCAGATAGGCAAACACACACACACACACACACACACACACACACACACACACACAAAACCCCACATTTAACCCAATAAATATGTATACTTATAGCATGATTAATCAGTGCTATAAAGAAAAATGAAGCAAGATAAGGGGCAGCAACTGAGGAGAGAAGAGAGGACTACTCTAAATAGAGTGGTCAGGGAAGACCTCCCTGAGGAGGTGACATTTAAGCAGAAGCTGGGATGAAGTAATGAGCGAGCCAGGTAGCTAACTGACAGAAGAGCATTCCAGCACAGGGGAGAGTGTGAAGGCTTGTGGTAAGAGCATGATTGGCACATTCAAGGAAAAGCTGCCCTTGTGGTTGAAGCATAGTGAGCAAGAGTCAGTGTGGCAGGAAATGGGGTCAGAGAAGTGGGCAAGGGCCAGACTATGCCAGGCCTTAGAGACATTGGGAAAAAGTTTACAGTTTATTCTGTGTGTTGTGGGAAATGATTGAAGAATTTTGACCAGGAGAGTGAATAAACCTGCATTTGTATTTTCGAAGGATCACTCTGACTGTTGCATGAAGAATAGACTGGAGGAAGGCAGCTGAGAATGGAAGCAGGGAGAGTTAGAGCAGGTTAGGAGAGAGGGTGGGGACTAGGTTTGGAAAGCAGTGATAGAGGTGCTGAGCAGTGACTGGATTTGAGATAGATTTTAAAGATAAAATTAATATAATTTTCTGATTTACTAGTACTGCTTGTGGGTGTGAGAGGAGAGAAGTGAGAAAGGACTCCAAGTTTTTCAGTCTAAGCAATTGAAGGAATATTAGCATCATTCACTGTGATTGGGAAGAAATTTTTTTAAATTTATCTTTATTGTTGAAAGTATTACAGATGTCCCCTTTTATCCCATTGACCCCTTCTAGCCCTTACCCGCCCCAGGCCTTCACCACACTATTGTCTGTGCCCATGGATTATGCATATATACATATAAGTTCTTTGGTTGATCTCTTCCCACCCACCCACCCTGCCTTCCCTCTGAGATTCCATTTTTTAAAAGAAAAGGGAAGTCAAAAGTTGAGTATTGTATAGATTGGGTTTAAGACACCAAATGGAAATGTCTAGTAGGCATCTGGATAAGTGAGCATGTAGTTCTGGGAGAGATTAGGGTGAATTATATAAATTGGGAGCAGGCAGGATATGGATGGCATTTAAAACCATGACTGGGGGAGATCATCTAAGAGTTAGCATAGATGGAGAAGAGAAGCAGTGAAAAACTCAAGTCCTGTGGAACTCCACTCTTTAGAATTTGGGAGAAGAAAAGGAAGAGACAAAAAAGAATAAATCTTACCCTAAAAAGTTCAAAGATATATAAAGCAACTAGCACTGTACCTGGGACATATCAGATAATCAACAAATATTGCTTTTCCTTTCTTTACCCTTGGTAGAGTTACTGGACTTTAAGGAGGAACAGGTGACTATGTGAATGAAAATGACAACAACATCTACTTCTGACCAGACATATCTGTGCTTTGGGGGAAGAAGCCTCTGTGTCCTGTTAAGAACCACAGCCCTCATCTTCCTAGTAGCCCTGAGCACCCCAGCAGTAGCCAGTTAGAGCAAGACTCTGCATGTGGGGATTTGCCACTCAGCAATAGGTAACTAATACGCACGATCACATCAGCCAAAATCTTGTTGAAGAATGGAAGGTGAAAGTTTTCAACAGAGCTTTGACTATATGGGTGTCTAAAGTGAAGTGGAAAGGAAAGAACACTGGGGTGGGACAAACGTGGCCTGGATCCCGTTCCCAACTTGGCCATGAGGTAGTTGTGTCAGAGGCGAATTTCACTCTCTGCATCTCTAATGGAAATAATAGTCTGTGGGAAGCTTCCAGATCTCTGATTTCTCATTCCCTAAAGGCTAATTTGACCCCTGCGATTAAGATGAGTTGTTTCCTGATCTGAACAGGCTGTGCATACTTGACCACTTTCTGCACCTGAGCCCTTACCAGTAAGTACTTCCTTGTCATGGGCCAACAAGTTTTAAAATCTACGTATGCATTGGCCAAAACCACCTCCTGCAACCAGCTTACAGATTCTTAAAATCCACAATTAAGAACTGATTCCTTGGCTTTGTCTGATACTAAAATTTATACTCTAGCAAGATCCCTTGTATTAGTTTCTTATTGCTACTGTAAAAAATTGCCATAAAATTAAAGTCTTAAAAACCACAGAAATTTATTATATTAGAGTTCTAGAGGTCAGAAGGCCAAAATTAGTCTCAGTGTGCTGAAACCAAGGTACCGGTCGAGCTCCATTCCTTCTGGAGGCCTTAGGGGAGAAGCTATTTCCTTGTCTCTGCAGCTTCTGAAAGACCCTGCACCGCTTGGCTCCTGGCTCCACATTATCCAACTTCTGCTTTTGTTGTCACGTCTCTTTCCCTGGTTATGACTGGGTCCCTAAACCCTTGGACTAGATAGGTCCCACTCTGATAACCCAGGGTAATCTCCCCATTTTAAGATCCTTAATATCACATCTGCAAAGTCTCTTATGCCATGTACAATAACATAGTCATAGGTTCTGGGGATTAGGATGTGAACATCTTTGGGGGAGCATTATCCAGCCCACCTCATTCAAACTCTTACTTTGAAGTTAATTATCTGTCCATCTAAATCATGCAAGCCCTAGCCAAGAACTTGAAATTAGTCAAAGGAAGCTTTTACAACACCAAAATATATTCATAATGTCCATACAATCTAATCATAAGAGAATTCCCTCAGGCTTTCATACAGTTAAGTTCAATGAATAAAGATAAAGCATTTAGTGTGTATAATATTACTAAATGCTCTAAGAAATATCAAGAAGTCTAAAAATTAGTTCCTACCTTTTTTGTCTTTATTGTTGAGAGTATTACAGATGCCCCTCCTTTAAAAAAAAAAAACTTGCTATCTAAGAAGTATAAGACAAGTACATAAATAACCGTAATACAAGGTAAAAAATGATCAAGGAATCTCAACTTCACAGAATTCGGTGGAAAGAAAAACATAAGAAAGACTACTACTAGATAAAGGTTTTAAGGGAAATATCAGGGGAAGTGAGAGGAAGGATACAAGGACAGCATTAAGAATTTAAGCCCAGGTAACTAAGTAAAATGAAGGAGTTGCCATCAACCTAACCTTGGATGTCAGAATGGGTAAGGGCTGGTCTCAGGCATGTAATGGGGGCAGTTCCAGATTTATTCTAGATTATCTGGTTCTGGATCCTCAACAGGTATTTGGAAATTAAATGTGCATTTGGAGCCAAAAAGAGAAGCTGGGTTGGAGATATAAATGGGAAAGTTATTTCTACAGAGATAGTGATCAACACTCTAGAAGCAGGTAAAATCATCAAAGGTGAAAAGATTTAGGAGGAGGACCAAAGAAAGAACTTCTAAAAGACAGGAAGATAGATAGAAACAAGCAAAGGAAAAAGGAAGAATCAGAGAAAAAGGGAAATCAGCACAATGAATATCAAGAGGAATTTCAAGAGAAGAGAAAATTTAAGTTAGTAATGTGAACTCAGAGTCAGAAGAACTGCTCACCATTATAGAATACTTCCACCATTCAGAAACAATAGATGAGAAAACCTCAAGAGCACAAATAACTGTAAAATAATTAAGATATTATGACTTTGGCAATTTATTTCCTTTTCCTTTAATATAATACACTTAATTGCAAAGTTTATATAATTTTTAATAATGCTCATGTTTAACACGCTCAGATAATTCATAAAAATATAATGTTGGCAATTGCAAGCCAGAAAGAGCCTGCTGCAGCACACCAATTATCTGGCTTAGAAATTCAAAAATTAATTCAATAATTCATTCATTCATTCATTCATTCATTCATTCACATTCAATTCAAAGCTGCACTTTGCTAGGTCCTGAACTTGAGAAAATAAATATAAATAAGGGACAGTCCTTATGCTCAACTTAAGTTAATAGGGGAGACACACTTGCAAGTACTAGAAATAGTATAATGAGTGCTGTAATAAAAGTATATACAGGTCTGACAAGAGCACAGAAGAAAGAATAACCAGTCCTGCTGCTTTGAAAAAAAAAGTCATACTCTTTCACATGAATTACAAAGACCTCTATGAGCTGACCCCACCTTACCACAGCTCCCATAACCCTCCCCTTTGCATCCTGCTGGTAGTAATACATGCTGATTAAGGACATGGCTATGTAGTCAGGTGGACCTGGGTTCAAATACAGGTCTGCTGCTTATCAGGATTCAATTACTAAATAATCTCCATCTGTAAAATGGGGCTAATAATGCCTACTTCACAGGTTGTTGCGAAGATTGATGGAGGTGATGTCTAAAAATCATTTAGCGAGTGCTTAGTCCCTAGTTCTGAATAGAGGGGACTTATAATCTGATAGATAGAGCACCTGAATTAATCTGAAAAGTAACCATGTTATTTTAAATCTTAGAACACATATACTTATGTGAATAGGAGGTTAAGTTTCTTATATGTGAACTAAAAGCCCGGTGCATGAAATTTGTGCATGGGGGGGGGGTGTCCCTCAGCCCAGCTTGCACTCTCTCCAATCTGGGACCCCCCCCGGGATCGGGCCTAAATGGGCAGTCGGACATCCCTCTCACAATCCAAGACTGCGGGCTCCCAACCACTCGCCTGCCTACCTGCCTGATTGCTCCTAACCGCTTCTGCCTGCCAGCCTGATCACCCCTAATCACTCCCCTACCAGCCTTATCGACACCTAACTGCTCCCCTGCCATCCTGGTCACCCCCAACTGCCTTGCGCTGGACCTACTATTGCCCCCAACTGCCCTCCCCTGCCAGCCATCTTGTGGCAGCCATCTTGTGTCCACATGGGGGTGGCCATCTTGTGTGTTGGAGTGATGGTCAATTTGCATATTACTCTTTTATTAAATAGGCTAGGGGTTTAAGTTTTTCTTAAGTTTCCTTTTCAAGGCCTGTGCGAAGCGATTAAGGAGGTGACTCAGCTGTGAATCCACAAGCAGAACTGATAAATATGGTCAGACTGACCCACCAGGAGTCAAAATATCATCTCACCAACATCTCATCAACATCATCTCATCACCTGATGACTAAAGATGATAGCTGACGTCATTTCCCAGCCTCATCCTAGTCCCTTCCCCTTTATAATCCTGTCCCCTGCACCTTGCTGGAAGACAGGATTTAAATGCTTGTAAGCACCCTGTCTTCTTGGTTGGCTAGCCTTCACAATAAACACCTTATATGATTCACCCCTGCCTTCATTATTGGACACAGCCACAGGCGGCCCAAGCCCAACCGGGAGTTTCCTGGTACCATTTTGCCATGAATTGTAGCCTGTGCTCTTATTTTATTGGTCCCCACTATGTTCAAATGAAAATGAAGTGCTTGTAATTTTCTGAGCATAACATGCTTCTCCAGTATCTGTGCCTTTCCCTGGTGAATTCCTGCTCATTCTTCAATTTTAATGCAAACATCTGCTCTCCTCTGTCAAGAGTTAGTAATTCTCTCCTTTGCGTCACCAGCACACCAAGTAAATACCTCACTGTGGCACCGATCACAGGATAACTCTGAAATGAGGATCCCTTGAGGTTGGGGACCATGTGTTATTTCTCTTGTTCTCCCCAATGCCTGACAAAAAGTACACACAAGATAAATGTTCAATTAGTGTCTTTAATAAGGAAATACAAAAATTTAAATGAAGAAGGAAAGATTTAAGATTCTAGAGACTGAGTTTTTAAAATGTTCTTGCCATTTGATCAGTAATTCTAACTCTATCTAGGAATTAGTGAGGAAATAATTCTAATGAAAGAAAATGTGTAAGTATAAAATGTTTGTTTTGCAGTGTTATTTAAAATATCACAAATCATAATAGAGAAAAGAAGCTAAGTGTCTAATAATAAAGGAATGATTAACATTGAAAATATTTATGATATAACTACTTGATAATATATTATGAAATCATTAAATATATGGATATAAAAATATACAGTGACAAGGGAATGTGCCAATGATATAAACTTAAGTGAAAAAAATAATACAAAATTAAAAGTATTAGCTAAATGTACACATACATACATGCAAGCCACATGTGTACACATAGAAAAAAAGACTAAAAGAAAATGTACCAAACTGCCAAACAGAGATGGGATGAGAGAGAGCACAAGGGTTATAAGTGTTTAGTGGTTTATTTCCTTTGTTGGGGAAGGGTTCATTTAAAATTCATCTTCGACGTTTCTATAAATAATGCATTACTTTTACAAAGTTTTAAAATAATAATGTACAATCACCATGGTTTCCTGAATTTCCCCTCAGAACCTTCGGCAGCCTAGGGGCAAAATCAGAGAAGTCTGATAGTTGGACTTCCTCAGATGTGAAGAGATTTGGGGATCCTAATTAAAGTGTCATAGGTTGGCCCACAGTGATTTCTAGTCTGGGTAGAGCAGTACTGTGCATAAAAACCAGAATAGGGTCATCATCTAAGAAAATACAGTCCGAGAGGAGAATTTCAAAGTTTTATAACTGGAAAATAAATTAATTCTGAAAGTCAAACCAAAATAAATGGATAACTTGTTTGGTCTTATTTTTAGACACTATTCTAAATAAGCTAATTCATCTGGTTTCCCACCCCACAGGAGGTGTAAGCAGTTAGTTGAAGGAGGAGGAGTAACCCAAGTTGGAAATGCATTTTGAAATGCTCCTATCCAAACCAATTAATTTTTTTTAATTGGCACTTAAAAATATAATTTTCATTTATCTGGAGATTTTATTTATGTATAATTCTTCATTTCCTAATACTGCTGAATAAAAAAGACATTATTTTCCTGCTGGGATGATGTCTCATAACAGAACAAATGAGTTATTCAGATTCTTCCCAGAGCAAATTTTGAAAGAGAACGAGAGAAAAAACACAATAGCTCAGGGCATCTAGGGCAGGGGATGCCACAGATGTGGATGGAAGGAGCAGAAAGAGGCAGTGGGTTTGCCTAAAATAAACTCCCCTTGCTTCCCACTTTTGCTAAGTGTTAGGCAGTGACTAGTTACCGGGCTGCATGCCAAATTCCAAAAGGACGAGTAAATAAACAGTTAATGTGAGTTATCCTGCAAATTTGCACATGCCCACCCACACAAGCACTAAATAAAACTTTCCCCAACTGAAATCAGGCGGCAGGCAAATAAGCATTGTTACCTAGTCTTGCCTCATGTCGCTGTCCTTACTGTGACTCGGGACCTGGGAAGCGTTTTGTTGTCAAGCAAGCAAATAGTTAATTTGAGCTCTTTTTTAAAAAGTCAGACCCATTCCTGAAAATGGCAACTTTACTTGTCCTTGAGGAGCAACGACAGACAGAGGTGTGGTCAGGTGAATACTTGTAGAAAAAACAAGCCTGCATTCCCTGGAATGTCATAACTTGGACCAGCTCAAACTGGATTTTACTGCTGTTGATTTCCAGAGGGCCATGTGCCTGACTGCCTCAGGGACTAGACTAGACAGTGCTCAGAATGGATATTGAAATACCGAGTCATTATTTGCTCTGGGGACTGCCAGAGTTGCCTGCTGCCTGGGTTTTAGGGGAGCCGAATAAAGGGTTCCTATTTTAAAGAACCAGAGTAAAGGAATTCTCCATCATCCTTTCCAGAAAGAACAAAACGAAGCCACTGCAAACAGTAATGAATCAAAAAAATATGTGTGATGAGAACGAGCATTTTTTACTGTAACCAGTAAGTTGCGGGTGGCGCCTAGGACCAATCATTCTAAGCAGATCCCTCACCTGTCCTGCACAGCACTAGCATGCAGATGAAACTGGTAGGAAATGAATGTCCAGGGCAGCTCTGAAAGGGAGCAGGGAGTACATTAGCAGGCTTACCAGCAGCCTCCCACCTTCTCTCTGAGTAGCTTGAGCAGAAGGGGAGAAGGGGGGACTGAATGTAAATGCATAAAGCACAGGCCTGTTTTAATGCTCTCCGCACCTGAGCTAGTGCCCTCTGAATGCCCGATTTCTCACAGCAGAGGCAGCGAGGCATCTGAGCAGGAGAAGGGGCCAAGGCTGCCCCAGGCCCTTTTCTGAAGGCTGGCAGCTCTAAAGGTCATCCTGGTGACATGGGAAGTAATTTCACGGGCTGGTGGTGATTCTGCCTTGGGGACTGACAGAGAGAGTTAAGACCAATCGTGATATTTGGGATCCCCCTCTCCACAGTGATGAAGAAGGGGAATTTTGTTGAAATCTGATTACTTGAGAGGATAAATACAAAGAAAATTAATTTTCCCCTTGGAGGTGATGTGCTCATCATGCAGGTAAAAGGCTCTTACCTGAAGCGGATCCCAAGCTCCTATTAGGAGCAAATATCCTGCTTTACCTACAGGCAGTAGCATTTCACTTAATTTATAAAAATACGCCATAAAACGTGTTTTTAAAATAGAGCTCCCTTACCCAACCCCCTACCTTTGAAGACTAAACGCACAGGGGTGTGAACCCTTGTTTGGACAGGACCAGATTGGAACGCTAGGCCGAGTACAGCAGTCACCGTGAAGAAAAGATGGGACCCCCTGACTGCAGTGAAAGCCAATACTGGAGTTTCCTGTAACCACGGTAACCAAATCAGAAGCACATATTAATCATAACCAAAAAAAAAAATTGGCAGTTTGCCTAGGCATCACCTAGGAGCATTAGCTTCCTAAGGTGAATGCTGCAAATAAAGATGATTCTGGAACAGGCGCACAGTTCATCAGTACGTGTTTGCTCTCCCGCGAAAACCACTCCCTGGCCTGCAGCCTTGCGGGGGCTTCACCAGGGGCTACAGATGCAGAAGGCGTTATTTGAGAGCAGGGAGGAGAGACCATTCCTGGATTGATTTCTGGGATTCTGCGCCTCTTTCTTAAGGAATGTATTCTATTGCAATCCTGCTGCACGACTTCAGTAAGATGTTGCAATGTCCACCCTAAGTGATATCAGGGTAGGCCCAGAACCATCTAAGGATAAGGCATCGCCTTCAGATGGAATGTGCGGGTTTCAAGAGACCAACAACCGGAGGTCATAGATTCCCCAACCAGATTAGGATCATCAGCAAGATGAGATGAACAGAACACAAGCTTTTACTTCAGAAGACAAGTTCAAGTCTAAATTCACTCACTTCCTACATAATTTCGGGCAACCTGTCTCAGTCATTCCATGTCTCAAATGGGGATAATCAATGTCCACCTTGATGATTTCACAGGATTAAATGAGATGTTGTATGACCCATCAGAAATAATCTCTTCTCTGCCCTCATAGCCCATTTTATTTAGCCCATGACCCTAGACAGTCTGGCTCCTATTAATAGTTTCATGTAAGTCTACCTCATTAAATTGTGAACTCTCTGAAGGCAGGAATAATGCCTTATACAACTGTCTTTGTATCCCCAATCCTAAACCAAGTTCATTTATATGGATTACCACATTTATTTAATTTGTATTATGAGCAGCTCAATAAATATATGTTTAACTGAATTTAATTCAATTAAGTTGAATTGAATTGAATTTACTGCCCTATGTGCCTCACAATTGCCACTTTTTACTGAGAGTGTCTGGATTGGGCAGTAGGCAGTGCTGGGAAGCATGGGCAAGGGGGAACCTGGAGTGGGTTCCAACCATAGTCTGGGTTAGGGTGAAGCAGCTAATCACAGCATTGGAGGAGTTGTGCCTGTCGTGATTTTTTGTACAGGCCAAGGGTGTGTAGTCAAACCCAAACATTTGAGCCATGTTTCTCATGCTACTACTGCTCTTCGTACTTAGCTGAGATGACCCTTCCAATAATTCCATTTTCCCTAATTTGTTTCTCTACTTCTAGGTCCAGGGTATTATCTCTAAGAAAAGCTGTACTCCACTGGATAAGAGGAGAAAGATTATAAATGATTTGGAGGTGATAAGTGAATCTGTATTTTCCTCTTAATATTTATTTTTATATTATGAACTTTAAATAAAGATACCTGCCCTTTATCTTTCACAGGTGAATTAATGAGATAACATATTGGAAAGAATATTTGGAAACTTCAAAAGATTATATCAAGTTAAATTGTTGTTATAAGAACCAAAATGTAGCATGGTTTCAGTTGCCTCTGTTCCATCACTTTTAAATGAAGGAATCTGTACATTGGATTCAGGTCCTGGAGCTGCCCCTGTGTCCAGCTCTGAGGAATGTCATAGCTGTGTCAGGCTGTCCTGTGGGGTCATCCTCCTATCCCCAGGATCTCTTCTCCAATAACCTTGGCCACCCATTAGTTGGACCTTGGCCTGCCTCATGCCAATCATGCTCTCAGCATAGGGAAAATCTGAACCAAGTTCCTCTGGGTGTTTCTGGGAGTTACACAGTTTCGACTTTGCAATCCTCTGGTGCTTCATAGTGTTCTATGAGCACTGTTTCTGTGGTCAGCATCACCCCAGGAAATGTAGAATTCCCCGACTAATAATGAATTCTGGAGTATCTATTTCTAACAGGGCAGTTGATGCTTTAGTAGTTCTTGGCATTCTAAACTTTGTAAAACGAGACAAGAAATTCAATCTTTCAAAAACAGGAGTCATAAAACAGCAAGTATTCCTATAGTACTTTCTGTGTGCCAAGCACCATTCTAAATTATTTCTAAGTCATACATATTGAGTAAATTCCTATTATTACTTTACAATGTAGGTATTTTTTATTAACCTATTTGATAGGTGATGAGTCTGGGACACAGATAATAAATGCCTTTCCCAAGGTCATAGTGTAATAGTGTCAGCATTTGAACCCACATAGTACGGTTCCAGACTCCTAATTACTAGGCTAACTCATTGAAAGGGGACATAGAAAAGCAAAAGACACAAATTCCTTATACCAAATAATTTCAACTATTTTCCTCTCATTAAGACTGTTTCAAGATGTAAATTTTTGGCTCCAAAATTTTTTCTCCTACCATCTTTCTGGTGATAGACAGCAATTAATTGGCTAAAACAGATACAAAAAATCCTTTCTCTCTCCATTTCCTCTTTCCTTTAGTTCCATATTTACTTACTGAAAACTAATATTTACTAGGAATTGATCTCAGAGTGGAATGTGAGCATAAATAATGTCCACAAACAGTTTAAAATCTTTAGGGGGCAACAGACATTTAAGTAGTGAGTCAAAGTACTAGAGTAGAAATATAAAGAAAATTGTCCTTTGGGAAGCATGGGCAAGAGCATTAAAGAAGAATGGTTAATTCTGCCTGGCATTCCAGAAAGACAGAAAGAGAAAGAGAAGAAACAAGGATTTGGGAAAAGTCTAAACATATATATTGATTAATTGCCAATAATTGGATGCCCTTTCAATTCAATAAGTGTTTATACAGAATCTAATATGAATCTTGCATTATAGTAAGGGCCAAAAAAGTGTGAAAGATAATATGACAAGGATCCTACCTTAAGTAGTATACAATTCAATTTTATTGAGGGGATAGAAGTTATATTCATAAAATTATTAGAAGTATACTCTAAAGTGCCAAATGCATCATGTATACAGTAAATGCAATAAAAACTGAGAGAAGGGAGCTATAAATATGGAGTTAGGCCAACAGAAAGAATTTCACGGAGACGGGACCTCATATGTGTTTTGTGTGCTAGCCTTACCATGGTTCCATCTTATTGACCTACTCTTATTTTCCTTAAGATGAAATTTCTCTTCTTTAAAATTTTGTTACCTTTATTTTTATAAGCCAATTGAAATCCTTTTTTTAAATAAAAATGTAAGGAAGAAAGAAAAGGAGGAAGAAGAAGAGGGTTGGAGGGAAGGAAAGGTATCTCCATTAACCCTTAAATTTTATTATACCCAAGCCATGCAGTCTTATAAGATACTAGAGGCCCGGTGCACAAAAATTTGTGC
>NW_005353595.1:57431-96053 GCF_000412655.1 Myotis brandtii | reverse complement strand
GCTTCAAGCTGCCTGGCTGCCGGCCGCCATCTTGGTTGGCAGTTAATTTGCATATCTCGCTGATTAGCCAATGGGAAGCATATCGGAGCTACGGTTAATTACCATGTTTCTCTATTATTATATAGGATTATGATGTAAACATTATAGCAAGGAAAGTGGAGAGGAGCCTGAGCTTAAGAGCTAAGATTTCAGAGATTCAACTTTCAGCTCTGCCACTTATTGGTGCATGACTTCAGAGAAGTTACTTGTGTCTTGAAAAAGCCTTCACGATGAAGTTTAAAACAAGTTTCTAGCTCTTTCCGTCTCCGGCTGCCGCAGCGTGAGGAGCTGCCGCCATGTCTGCCCACCTGCACTGGATGATCGTGCGGAACTGCTCCAGCTTCCTGATCAAGAGGAACAAGCAGACATACAGCACTGAACCCAATAACCTAAAGGCCCGCAACTCTTTTCGCTACAACGGGCTGATTCACCGCAAGACAGTGGGCGTGGAGCCGGCGCCTAATGGCAAAGGGGTGGTGGTCATCATGAAGCGGAGATCCGGCCAGAGAAAGCCCGCCACCTCCTACGTGTGCACCACCATCAACAAGAACGCCCGGGCCACCCTGAGCAGCATCCGGCACATGATCCGCAAGAACAAGTACCGCCCGGATCTGCGCATGGCCGCCATCCGCAGGGCCAGCGCCATCCTGCGCAGCCAGAAGCCCGTGATGGTGAAGAGGAAGCGGGCCCGCCCCACCAAGAGCTCCTGAGCACCCCTCTCCCTAAAGCAATAAAGTATCAGCCAGCTCTCCTCAATAAATAAATAAATAAATAAATAAAACCAGTTTCTATATTGAGATTTTGAAATTTTTTGAGTATTTTGCTTTCCTATGCCCCTGCATCATAAATGACATACTGGGGTCTCAGTTTCCTCAGCTATAAAATGGAAATAATAGTAGTACTTTTCTCAACAGGTTTTGAGAGGTTTCAACGAGTTAATTGCATTAATGTGCTTAGAGCAGCCTCTACACATAATTATTATCTATTAGTCATTTGAAAGTAATTTCCTAAACATTCTCTATATTCCAAGAACTGAGCTAAATCCTGGGAATATGTAAATAAATGAGTTCTATTCCCTACATTCAAGAATTTCATAATCTACTCAGAGAAACTCTAAACAATTTTAATTTAGCGTGGTATTTGCCAAATTAGCAGTATGCAAAAACTTATCTTCATGTTACATTTTTACTTGTGTGGCATAAAACTGCACTAACATTTTACTAGCGATAACAAGGTACTGGCTAAAACTGAGCTTGTCGTCAACTAAAACTTCTGAATTTTGTCATATGAATCAGTGGTTATTCAAGTCTTCTTCCTGTACTATGCAATCAATTTTGATGTGTGTTTTTTCCTGTATTGCATTTCATCCGCTTTAAGCCTGTCATTCCAACTTGTTAGGATTACTTTAAATCTAAGTGCCCCCCTCCCCCGCCCTAGCTCTCCCTCCAGGTTTGTGTCATCGGCAGATTTGCTGTGCATGCCTTCCACATCTTCACTAGATTTACTGGGAAGGACAGAGTCATGGACAGAGCCCTATGGCACCGTCAGAGACATCTCTTCTATTAGTACCTAGTTATTAGTCACCCTTTTCATATGCAACCAAACATAAATTTTACCTCACTGTATGATCATTCAGGCCAAGTTTGCAGTTTTGCTCCCCAGAATATTGTACTGAGGTGCCCTCTTAGGTAATAAGTTTATGATGTTTTGCTAAAATTAAGATATTTTTATTCCTATATACTACCTCCTGGTCTACTAGTCCAAAGAAGAGAAATAAATTCCTTTTTATGGCTCATTCTGACTTGACGATCACCACCTTCTTTTCTAGTATTAAACTACCTTTTTTTACTCCTAAATTGTGAACTCGTCCCAGTCAGGAACATATAACTCTTTGTCTATAGTGCCTAGCATAATTCCTGACATATAACAGATGATCAATAAATAGTTGTTGAATAAGTGAATAAAACCATCTGTCCTATTTGGTCTTGATTCAAGTTTTATCCAGGATATTCCTTTGCTAAATTGCAATGACTATTCCAGGCCAAGTATGTGATCACTCTTTGGAATTTATTGTTATGGATTATTAATAATAATAATAATTTTAGGCATTAACTTAAGAATGATGGTGTAATGTTAGTGGATAGCAAAGAGAAAATAGAGTTCAATTCCTGTTACTTGTGTCTTTTCAAGGAAAATTATCTCTATGTTGAAAAAGATAAAATAAAATGGGTGAGGTAGATATAGAGATTATAAGAAAGCATCTGTCTACTCTCAATGAGTTCAAGTTCCTCAGTGGATTAAAACCAGAGAACTCAGAAATTTTGCAAGCAAATTCATTGTATTCATACCAGTGAACTCTAAAGAGAAGTAGAAAAGGGGTCTTAGAAGACATTATAGGTACAGATAAGTCGCATTCTATTTTTCTACAGAGGAAGGAAAGAAAGTGGATTGGCATTTCATTTACTTTTAATTTATTCTATATTTTCTTCTCCTTGGCCTACCTGTTTAAACTCCACCACCCACTCTCCACTGGCTATAAAGTAGATTGGCATTTCAATTACTTTTACTTTATTCTATTTTTTCCTCTCCTTGGCCTACCTATTTAAACCCTATTACCACTCACTTTCTCCACTGGCTACAAAGTGAAATGTACTTTCACCTGTTCCTTGCTAAGAACCAGAACACAAATTCTCTTGTTTTAAGTGTTTGGGATATTATTGCTATTCACAAAACAAATCTGTGAATTGCTATTCACAAAACAAATCTGAGAAAACTACCCTGCTTTTTTTCGGGGGGGGGGAGGAGGGGAACAAGACAAAACAAAACACTAGTAATTCTAGCCCCTGGTCTGCATTTAATTCATTTTGATTTAATAAGCATGCTTCTGAACATCTCATGCAGGCCAGTCATTGTGCAAAGTGCCTCCAGGGAATGAAGGGGATAAATGGTCACCCTGCCTTTAAGCAACTTGATGCTTCCTCCTTCTTCAGGGCCTATGATGCCTATAGGGACGGCAGCAATCCTTGAGGCACCATCCCAAAGCCAGTTTATGAATGTTGGCTTTTCTAAGGACCTCAGGCATGTGTGATTCTCATTGAAAGGACCTCAGTACAGTGAGGGAATAGTCCCTGGGGCATTTCTTCAGCCCCATTTACCAATAGGTAGATGACCAAAATACACACAACTCCATGACCACCATGAATAACAACAATAGTTGATAGGTGACTGAGCCTGGAAGAGAAAGCGAATACAATGAGCAGCCAGATTATTATGACCACCTGATGTTTGTAGGCAAATTAACTATAATTTCGTGCTGAAGTTGCTAGAGGGCCAGACCATTATAAATGGGAAGCAGGGTTGTTTACCACGACTGTAGAAGTGATTTTTTTCTGAAGATATGGGTAAACAACACGATTTAACAGCCTTTGAACGTGGGATATATATTATGATGAGTGGCCAGATTATTATGACCACCCCATCAGTACTTCATTGGGCCACCTTTTGTCTTCAATACTGCGGTGATTCTTCTTGGCATTGACTCCACGAGATGTTGAAAGGTGATGCAAGGAATCTGACACCATGCCTGATGAATAGCACTGTCCAGTTCTGTGAGATTTGATGGTTGTGGAACCAGCTGCCTGATGGCTCTTTTAACTTCGTCCCATAACTGCTCGATTGGATTGATATCTGGTGATTGTGGGGGCCACCTAAGCAAGGTAAAGTCTCCCTCATGTTCGCAACACTCCTGCACAATACGAGGACCGTGGCATGGCACATTGTCTTGTTGGAAGAAGCCATCTCCATTGGGGTACGCCATCAACATGATAGGATGAACTTGATCAGCAATGATACTTAGGTATGTTGTGCTATTCAGACGTTGTTCTACACGAACTAAAGGGCCCAAATCATGCCAGGAAAACATGCCCCAAACCATAACACTGCCCCCACCAGCTTGAAGGGTTGTACTCATGCATGTGGGGTGCATGCTTTCATGCTGTTTCTGCCAAATTTTCACTCTGCCATCTGCATGATGCAACTGGAAATGTGACTCATCGGATCACATGACTTTTTTTCAATGCTCGACTGTTCAATCATTGTGTTCCTGTGCGAACTGGAGACGTTTTATCTTGGTAACTGCAGACAGCAAAGGTGTTCAAACAGGCCTTCGGCTTCCATATCTCATATGATGCAGTGTATGGCTAATTTGCCTACAAATGTCAGGTGGTCATAATAATCTGGCCACTCAGTGTATATAAAATGAAAGAGGATCCAGTCCCCAAATCCAAATATAGCAAAGTAATGTAGCCAGATGTCCACAGGGTAAGGATAAAAATGAACAATTTTTTTGTTATTATTTGATGATGCCACCTTTGTACTAGTAGTTTGTTTACTTATATTTAGAAATAATTCATTACTTAAAACAAAAGCAGGTTCTGGGGAAGAAATAAATAGGGAGTCATTGTTTAATGGGTACAGAATCTCAGTTTTGCAAATTAAAGAGTTCTGGAGATGGATGGTGGTGATGGTTGCACAACAATATGAATGCAATTAATACACTTAAAAATGGTTAAGATGGTAAAGTTTGTGTTACTTGTATTTTGCCACAGTAAAAAAATTTGAAAGGGAAGAAAACTATACCAAGTTGAAGACAAAGCTAATCTGTAATTTTGAAATGTAATTTCCACTGTATGGGAAGCTAAACTACTGGACCACCTACTTCAATACTGATTACCTAGACCTCTCCCAACAAAATGTATTTAATGGTGATTAATGAAGAGTTCTAGGAAGGGGAAATTTAGCTTAGCAGCCTTATGGGTTTCATAAACTCTATAAAACTTTTTAACACACTATGCTTGAAGCATATAGTGTAGCTACCAAAAACATGGGTTTTGGACAAGACAAACTGGCTTACTTTTCAACAACTCAGACTCTTATCCCTTCCTAGCTGAGTGGCTTTAGGAACCGTTATTTAAGATCTCTCGGCTTTGGTAAATCATAGGCATTAACATCTACTTCTTGGATTGCTATAAGGAGCAACTGAGACAATGTCTATGAAGTGCCTAGCTCATAGTAAGCTCTATAAGTAGTGTTGATTATTATTTGCACATGCTGTTCTTCAAGTCTAGAAAGTTTTGTGCTCCTGCCCACTTACACTAGCTTAAAGAGGGGGTGACTCTGATACCCCCTACACCAATGCCTAGTGGACCCTGAGTATATTAAATTCTATAATTGCATTTTATTTACTTATATATGTATTTCTCACATTAAACCATATTCTTTGGAGACAGGGACTGTCTTGTCTTTATATCCCAGGCATTTAGTCGTGCTTGTCACATAATAATAAAAAAAATGCGATATGGTCACTAATAGGCCTAATATAATATCTAGTAGTGTTTATAGAAATAGTGGGTTCTCTGTCTTTAAAAGTTTTACACAGAAACTCTTTGACCATTAGGGTGGCATCCTGCAGAGCATTAGCTTAATGATTGCATTAGATCCACAGTCACCAAGTGTGTGAGGGTGTGGCAGGCAAGGTAGGAGATGAGTTTTCCAAGGATTCTTTCTTGGGCAACTGTTCTGAAATGTTGTTATTATATCCTGTAGTATTAATTGTCCTCTTTGAGTAAGTGAAAATAGGATATAGTAGATGAATATTTAGGGGGTAGAAATTGCTTGTTTAATTTGGTTTACATATTCTTAATTGGCAACATTAAAAAAAATTGGCATGTTTTTCTATTCCCCACCTCCCAGCATTCCAATAATTTAAAAAATACTGAGCAGTGAAACAAAAAACCCAGACACTGATGAAAATTAAGAGCATTTCAACCCTAGTGTTCTGACTGTATGATACAGAAATCATGATCCCTACATATAGCATCTAACCATACATGTGGGCCCATTTTTAGAAATGTAAGAAATGAGTTCCCAAACTCATACCACCAACTTCCAGTAATATTAGGTTAGGACTCAGGTATGCTAAGATTTCAGGCCAGTGAGAGTTTTTTTGAAAACTTACTCATGACATTAAGTCAGAGCCTCCATGTCACCAAGAAATTGCACTTCAGAAGGATGAACTAGGAATGGAGGTATATGGGCACATTGGTAAAGTAGGAGCCCCAACTGGGTGCAATAAGCCACAGCAGTTAGATTAATTTTGTTTGTTTTTTTAAATAAAACTTAATTCAGAACAACCAAAACCTAATCTGCCATTCCCTGGAAGAACGGCTGCTAAAAACAGACTAACTTCTTTCCCAAAACATCCTTAAATCATCATGTGCTTTTCCAGCATTTCCTTTCCCATTGCTTCTAACAAGCACGATGCCATTATATTTTTTATAAAGTGAAATGATCAGAAATTCCTCTTGTCTACTTATTAATTTAGAGATGTCAAAACCCAATGTTCATGACATTTCAGTCCATTGCATGGGAAGTGATGGTCCACACACTGAAATTGGCTGATGTTAAATAGTTATATACAAATGGAAACTTCTGCCAAAAGATTAAATAATAAATATATGAGTAGATGATGCAAAGCGGGGAAGGTGGTGAAATGTGGTTTGAAGAAAACCTGTGAAACTAGACTAGTGTTAAGTAAGCATTTGAGTATTTCTGGTATTTTAAAATAGTCTATATGACAAAGTTCTTCCTAGAGAATCTGACATTATAGGATTAGAAGAAGGCAATTTATCAGCAGTTGTTGGGAAGTCCTCCCCGATGTGCTTTCCCAAAAACAGTTATACAATCCTTAACATGGGGAAACTAGAGAGGCTTCCCAGAGTGTGCTTTGCCTATAAAACTAATTTATAACATTTATCTTAACAAGAGTGGCTGAAGACAGTCTTAATACTTAATAAGAGTTATTTAGCAAGTGTCTGAAGACCCAATAATCAGACTACTTATCCTGAAAACACTCCTATTATATAGTTCACTAGGAAATACAACTTTGTACTCCCCCCGGTATCTACTTCAAACCTCTTCTCTCCTCAAATCTCTAATTCATCCTCCTCCTCCCTACACCTATAGGTCTTATCTCATATTTCATAGTAAAATAAAAGTCCAATAAAATAATAATACCTTATTACTTAATGATCCTTCTGCTAACCTCCATCCTTTTCTACATAACTATCTCTGTTTTTAATGGATCATTCTCACTGACATACAACCATGGCTTAATGAATGTCTCCCATCTTCGAAAATAAACAGTACTCCTTTGACTCCACATTTCTCTAGCTACCACTGCTTCTCAACGAACTCCTTGAAAATCATCTTTGCACCTGTCTCTACTTACCTGCTTCTCACTCACCTCTCAACCTCCTCTACTTGTGCTTTTGCTCCTACACATCAGTGACCTAATCTTGCCACTACTCCAATTCTCTATCTTCATCTTTTGTAACCTCTCAGCAGCATTTGATGCGGTTACATGATCTCTTTTTCTGAGCTTCTTTCATATCGTAATCACTTGATCCTCTTCTTCAACCAAATTTTAAATGTTGGAGATACATGGGGCTCAGTACTCTACTCTATAATCCACCTCCATCTATGTTATCTAGGTGATCCCATCCAGTCCCATACGTTTTAAGATAAAAAACTGAAATTTTAGTGCTAGTCCAGAAGTTCTTAAACTTTAGTGCTATAAAGCCCTTTGGCAATCTAATAACGCCTAGGGACCCCAGTCACAGAATTGTGATTTTAAATGTTTAAAATACAGAGTATCATAAAGGAAATATATTGTATTAATAGAGCTATCAAATGCTTGAAAGTAGGATTATGATATTATAATAAGAGGTACTTCTATTCTAACCTATTAAGTAATAATACAGCAGGTGGTCTAATATTAATATAGTAGTGAGTGTAAAGAATAGTCAAAATTAACTAGAGGTATGAAAATGTCTCATATTTACTGTGAATATGTCACAAATATTGCTAATATTACTGTTGTTTGTTAAAAACTAAATTTCAAAAAAATCAAATCCAGTGATACATAAAATAATAAATCATGGTAAAGTGGGATTCATTTCAGGAAAACAAACCTAGTTCAGTATTGGTAGAACTAATAAGTGTAATTCACCACATTAATAAAATAAAGAAGGAAATTACATGCTCATCTCAAAAGATGAGGGAAAAGGCATTTGACAAAATTCAATATCCATTTGTGACTTAAAAACAAAACTCTCATCAAACTAGAAATAGAAGTTTTCTTAACCTGATAAGGAGCATGTATCAAACAACCTACAGACAACATCATACTAAGGGGTGAAATATTGGACCCTTTCCACTTATGACTGGGAGGGGAAAAGGATGGTTTTTTTCCACCACTTTTATTCAACATTATTTTGGAGATACTAGTCAGTGAAATAGGCAATTAAATAAATATAGGAAATGAAGAATTATAGCTGTCTTAATTCACAGATGATTGAATATATAGACAATCCAAAGAAATCTGCAAAATATCTACCAGCACCAATAAGTTTAGCAAGGTTATAGTATACAATATCAAAGCACAATAATCAATTGTATTTCTATATATTAGCAACAATAAATTTAAAGGAAATTAAAAATTATATCATTTACAATAGCACAAAAATATGAAATGCTTAGAGATAACATTTTGTGCAAAGACCTATAGAATAAAAACTATAAGAATATTCTGAGAAAAATTGAATAAAACCTAAATAAGGTAAAGATGTACCATGTTCATGTATTGAAAGACTTTAGATTACTAAAAGATCAATTCTGGTTTCTTTAATTGATGTATAAATTCAATGCCATATGAATTAGAATCCAAGTTGGCTTTGTAATTATGATGTTGTTTTTAGAAAAGGAGAAACTAATTACAAAATTTTATAGAAATGCAATGACTTAGACAAAACAATCTTAAAAATGAACAAAATTGGAAGGCTTATCTGAAGGATTTCGAAATTTACTATAAAGACATAATCAAGATATCCTATTGGCATAAAGATAGAAACATAGATCAGTGTAACATTAAAGAATTCAAAAATAGGCCCACATATAGTATATAATCAATTGATTTTTTAAAAATTAGTGCAATTTAAATGTAAAAAGTCTTTGACACAATTGGATAACCATACTTTTTTTGAAAATACCATCTCCTCTCCTCTACCTTACGCCATACCCAAAATTAATTTGAAATAGATCATACACCTAAACTAAAAGCTAAAACTACAAAGATTCTAGAAGAAAACATGGAAGGTTATTTTTACAACCTTAAATGGATACAGAGTTCTTAGGTAGGATGAAAAAGGATTAAGTATAATAAAAATTATTAAATGAGTTCACAAAAATTAAAAACTTTTGCTGTAAAAATATTATTAGGTAATTTAAAAATAAGCCATAGATTTTACTTGATATATATATGACTTGTATCCAGAAAATGAAAAAAAAAACAGGTACAAATCAATAATAAAAAGGTAAACAACCTAATTTTAAAATATGCAAAAAATTTGAATAGATACAAAAGAAGATAGGTTAATAGAACATGGCAAGCCTAGGGCAGTGGTTGGCAAATTGCGACTCGCGAGCCACATGCGGCTCTTTGGCCCCTTGAGTGTGGCCACGAAGTTTCAATCGCCCTGCATGTGCGCGCCCGCATGTGGTATTTTGTGGAAGAGCCACACTCAAGGGGCCGCAGTTTGCCGACCACTGGCCTAGGGGCAAGATAGATGGACAGCCAAGGAAGGTAGTATTAAATCTTCAAAATCAAAGAAATCATGAATTTCTTGTTAAGAGTGGGGCTTATGAGAGTCAGATAATAAACAGAATCTTGACCCAGATTTGATTCAGAATGTATCCTCTTGATCCATGGACCTATCTGGTCATTTCCTCAACACCAGTTCCTTGGCCTGTGGAACAAGAATCAAAGATCAAACTGGGGATGGCCAAATGGAAGCCTCTGAAACTCTTACTCATAAACCAAGCAAGAAAATGAAATTGCATCCCAAGAGGAATGAAAAAGAAGACAGAGAAAGACAAATACTGTATGGTCTCACTTCCATCCTATATAATAAAGAACTAATATGCAAGTGGTCATTACAGCCTTGCACCAGAGCCAGGGGACCTGAGGCTATGTTCCCCACCCAGCGAGGCTTGACGGGGGACCTGAGGCTGCACCCCCCACCTGGTGGGGCTTTACAGGGGACCTGAGTCTGCGCCCCCTGCCTGGCGCCAGGCCAGGGGACCTGACGCTGCAGGGGTGGGGCCTGCTGGGTCTGGGTCTCGTGCAACTTTGAGGCGCACGTGGGTGGGCGGGGACTTGACTCTGGGTCCCATGGTGTACCCCAGACTCTGACAGGAGGGAGATTTTCATATACATTTTACTAATTTTCTTTCATCTCTGACACTTCTATTATAGAGAAAGGGCAAATAGCAATATTAAAATATTTCCTCTAATTAATTCCCTTTTAATGTGCACAAATTTCGTGCACCAGGCCACTAGTGTGGAATATAAAAAGAAAAACAAAAATTGAACTCATAGAACAAAGAACAGATAAGAGGTTGCCAGAGGTGAGAGTATGAGGGGTGGGAGAGAATGGATGAAGGTAGTCAAAAAGATATAAACTTGCAGTTATGTGATAAATAAGTCCTGAGGATGTAATGTACAGCATGGTGGCTACTAGATAATTAATAATACTGTATTGCATATTTGAAAGTTTCTAAGAGAGATCATAAGCAGTCCCCTCTCTCTCTGTCTCTCTCATCTCTCACTCTCTCACTCTCACTCTTTCCTAAAGTTCTTATCACTAGAAAAAAGAATTTGAAACTATGTGAGGTGATGGATATTAACTAAACTTACTGTGGTAATCATTTCTCAATATATACATATATCAAACCATTATGTTGTAAACCTAAAATTAATACAATGTTCCCTGTCAATTATATCTCAATTAAAAGAAAAATTAGGATATAGTTCAATTAAGTGTTAAATTAATCCATTGAACATGGGCTGAAATCCTAAGGTAAGAAGTGAATTCTCCTCCTGAATACTAACTAACCTAGTTCACCAAAAGAAATCTCTAAACCTGTGCTGTCCAATAGAACTTTCTGCAATGATGGAAATGTTTGGCTTTTCCAATATGGAAACTACTAGCCACACATGACTATGGGCATTTGAAATGTAGCTAATGCAACTGAGGAATAGAATTTTTATTTTATTTAAATTAATTTAAATATATTCAGCTGCAAGAGGCTAGTGGCTATCTATCTAGATAGCACAACTTTAATTTAAAAGAGAGATGAGAGAGAGAGAGAGAGAGAGAGAGAGAGAGAGAGAGAGACCAGTGTAATGGTGAAAAGTAAGAGCTCCACTTAGACTTGTTCCATTTGAGTGTACACCAGAAGGAAATGTAGTTATTTTAATATATTTAATGGAAAATATCTAAACTGAGTGAGTAGGGTCAGCTCCTCAGTGATTCTTGTGAATATATTTTTCTTTTATAAGTCCTGAAATGTATGTCATTAGGGATGAACTTCACTAGACCACAAATGGAAGGATAATATAATGCTAGAGGTTACTTTTCATTGTTCTCGCCTCCAGATTTGAGTCTGTTAGCAGAAATCCTCTGAGAGATAATTAATCTTTATAACAATTTTTCTTTCAAAAAATATAATGGGCTGGAACATAATTGTACATTGTACCAGGTAGAGAGACATAAAATAAATAGGAAAATCTTTAACATAGCAGACAATAGCTTTAATGGAGAGATAAATAGAAATGTTTCTCTGCAGTCAGAGTAGAATATCTTTCTCTTTTTTTAATATATTTTATTGATTTTTTACAGAGAGGAAGGGAGAGGGCTAGAGAGTTAGAAACATCAATGAAGGAGAAACATTGACCAGCTGCCTCCTGCACACCTCCCACTGGGAATGTGCCCACAACCAAGGTACATGCCCTTGACCGGAATGGAACCTGGGACCCTTGAGTCTGCAGGCTGGCGCTCTATCCACTGAGCCAACCCTGTTAGGGCAGAATATCTTTTTTTTTTGCAGAGAAAAGAACATAACTTTCAATACCACAGAACTATCAGAGTCATATGAACCACATCAGTCTATATGAAAAAGATTCCATAAGACAAGTGATTGATTAGCATTTCCTGTTACATATTACTTTCCTTGATCTTTGCACACTTTGGGAAAATAATATTTTTGAAATTTCACTATGCTGAGCCCCCCTCTCATATACTCTTTTAGGTAATTAAGCTATTCACGTACAATAGATTCCCTTCTTTAGGAAAGTCAGCCATAGTAGTTACAAAAGGTATTCCAATCAACTTGCACATCAACTGCAGAGGAGAATAGAAAATGCTTGGGTATATTTCTTTTCTGCCATCAGCTATTTCTAACTAATGCAGTTAAAGGCCTAATCTTTTTATACCTCTCAATCATAGGCCAGTCCTTCACATATTTTTTTGAAGTTTGGTAAGCCAATACTTATTTGCACACAATTTCTTATCCTTCCTCCCTTCCTCTCTCTCTCTCTCTCTCTCTCTCTCTCTCTCTCTCTCTCTTTCTCTCTCTCTCCCTTTCTCCTTCTTTCCTAAACATAGTTCTAGATGAATGTCAGCAAGTTAACTATGATAGTTGATTGAATGTGATTGTGTGGGTAGGGGGACAATTGTCTCCAATTCTGTGCCTGTGCTTATGTTGTTAAAAAAATAAATGGGAAGGTATTTTAAGAGTTTCAGCAAAAATTATGCTAAAATCCTCAACAAAATAGTAGCAAAACAGATCCAGAAATACACCAGTATCAAGTAGAATTTATTCCAGGAATGCAAGGTTGGTACAATATTCACAAATCAACAAAGGTGATACACCACATAAAGAAAATGAAGGATAAAAATCACAGGATCATATCAATAGATACAGAAAAAGCATTTGACAAAATCCAGCGCCCATTTATGATAAAAAAAAATCCCAGCAAGTGGGAATAAAAGAAACATATTTCAACATAATAAAGGATATATATGACAAACCCACAGCCAATATCATACTCAATAGTCAAAAATTACAAGTGTTTCCCATAACGTCAGGAACAAGACAGGGATGTCAGTTTTCACCACTCTTATTCAACACTAGAGGCCCGGTGCATGAAATTTGTGCATGGGTAGGGTCCCTAGGCCTGGCCAGCGATCAGGGCTGATCAGGGCCTTCCAGCTGCTGGCCGGGGCCTTCCTTCATTCTGTGCCACCCCCTGGTGGTCAGTGCATGTCATAATGAGTGGTCGAACTCTCCGGTCGGTTGAACTCCTGAGGGCACAATTTGCATTTTAGCCTTTTATTATATAGGATAGCACTGGAAGTCCTAACCACAGCAATCAGACAGCAAGAAGAAATAAACATCATTCAAATTGGGGGATAAAAGTAAAACTTATTATTTGCAGGTGACATGGTACTGTATATAGAAAACACTAAAGATACCACCAAAAAGCTACTGGAACTGATAAATAAATTCAGTGAAGTGGCAGGATACAAAATAAATATTCAGAAATCAGTTGCATTTTTATACACCAACTAGAGGCCCGGTGCATGAAATTCATGCATGGGTAGGGTCCCTAGGCCTGGCCAGCGATCAGGGCCGATCAGGGCCTTCCTGCTGCCTGCCAGGGCCTTCTTTCCCAGCTGCTGGCTGCCAGCCTAGGCCTTCCTTCATTCTACACCGTCCCTAGGCCTTCAGCGCACGTCATAACGAGCGGTCGAACTCCCGGTCAGTCGAACTCCCAAGGGGTAAATTTGCATATTAGCCTGTTATTACATAGGATAGTGAACTATCAGAAAGGGAAACTAAGCAAACAATCCCATTTACTATCACATCAAAAAATAAAATACCTAGGAATGAATTTAAGCATTCATTCCTGGTAAAAGACCTGTACTCAGAAATCATATTACACTGAAGAAAGAAATTGAAGAAAATATAAATAAGTGGAATATACAACATGTTCATGGATAAGAAGAATTAACATCATTATAATGTCCATACTACCCAAAATAATCTATAGATTCAAGGCAATTCCTATCAAGATACCAATGGCATATTTCACAGAATTTGGACAAATATTCCAAAAATTTATATGGAACCACAAAACCAAATAGCCACAGAAATCTTGAGAAGGAAGAAAAAAGTTGGAGGATTCATACTACCTGATATCAAACTATTCTACCAGGCCATAGTGATCAAAACAGCATGGTACTAGCATAAAAACAAACATATGAATTAATGGAACAGAATGGAGAGCCCAGAAATAAATCCATGCCTTTATGGTCAATTAATATTTGACAAAGAAGGCAAAAACATACAATGGGGTAAAGATAGTCTATTCCATTAATGGTGTTGGGAAAATTGGACAGATACATGCAAAAAAATGAAACTAGACCACTTTCTTCCACTATACCTAAGAATAAACTCAAAATGGATTAAAGAATTAAATGTTAGACTTAAAACCATAAAAATCTCAGAAGAAAATATAAGCAGTAAAATCTCAGACATTCCTAATAACATATATACATACTGTGTGTGTGTGTGTGTGTGTGTGTGTGTGTATGTGCACAAACAACAAGTGCTGGCGAGGATGTGGAGAAAAGGGAACCCTGTGTACTGTTGATAGGAATGCAAATTAGTGCAACCCACAGTGGAAAGCAGTATGGAGTAACCTCAAAAAATAAAAAATGGAACTGCCTTATGATCCAGTGATTCTACTTCTGTGAATATATCCTAAGAACCTGAAATAATGATTCAAAAGAATATATGCACCCCTATATTCACTGCAGCATTATTTACGATAGCCAAGATTTGAAAGCAGCCCAAGTGCCCATCAGTAGACGAATGGATAAAAAAGCTATGTTATATTTACAAAATGGACTACTACTCAGCCTTTAAAAAGAAGGAAAGGAAACATTCCCCTTTGTAACAGCATGGATGGACTTAGAGAGCATTTTGCTAAGTGTAATAAGCCTGTCAAAGAAAGACAAGTACCATATAATTTCACTTACTAGTATATGTGGAATCTAATGAATGAAATAAACCAACAACCAAAATATAAACAGACCCATAGATAGAGAACAGGTTGACAGCTGCCAGAGGGGGAGGATGGTTGTGGGGCTTGGTGAAAAAGGTGAAGGGATTAATAAAAGCAACAATTCATAGACACAGACAACAATATGGTGATTATCAGAGGGAATGGGGGGCGGGGAGGTAGAAGACAGTATAGGGGCATAAGTGGTGATAGGAGACTTACCTGGGGTGGTGCACACACATTACAATATACAGATAATGGATTATAGAATTGTACACCTGAACCCTATGTAATTTTATTAACCAATGTCACCCCAATAAATTCAATAAAAAAGTAAAATAAAAGAGTTTGAGCAAAAATTGATGCAAGTCAATCAGTATCCAATCTAACAGATAGAGAGGAGCTCCCAGAAGCTGTACAAAATGAAAGAATTTTATAGGCACAAGGGAACAGACAAGGAAGTAATACTAGGCAGAAGGAATGTGCTGGTTATTGCAAGGTTACTTCCCTTCAGTGGGTGGCAGGGTTCTACCAGGCAGAGTACCTAATTAGTGCTGATTAGGTGATTCCTGATGACTGGTTTAAGATTCCATTTCTGAAAGAGTGGAAACTGTAATTAAGTCTCAGTTTGGTGAAGTGAGGCTCAGCACAAGCAACTCCATTTGGGGTCTGTTGTCTTGTTTTTAACAGTGTAAACAAGATACAAGATATATGTGTAAAGTATCAGCCAATAAAATGCTTAAGTTCAGAACCCCCCAGTTTCTTTATCTGTACTTTATTAGCATGTGAAAAGAAGGTTAATACAGTATTTGGTTAGGCTTAATCCAGCTGCAACTCTTTCAAGATTACATAAAAATGCAGTATCAGCTGTAATTTGATCTTGTCCCCTCTTAATAGCTGCCCACACAGCAACTATAATGCCTATAGCAACACAGTTTGTGATAACCTGGCCATATTTTCACTTGATGCTTTCTTTCTAGAAGGCATTATTTTCTCACCTTGTCCTTAGATTCAATGCAGATGGTGCCTACTATTGTTTTTTTCCTAGCCAAAAGACTTAAAAGATGTATTAATGCTCCAATGCAGCCATCATATGTTCCTCAGAAAATAAATGTCTATTTCTCTCCCTTCGCTGCCACACATGGTGTGCAAACAAAAGACTGTCTGATTGCCTCTCCTAATGGGGCTAGCCCTTAAGCAATGCCACATGCTTAAGCATATTTCTGCAAAATTTAATTTGCTAAAACACCCATTATACATTAATATGTACTTTATTTCCTTCCATTCCTTGCTGATGACTAAAGCATTTCTGTGAGTCAACATAAGCATTTTCTTTTCTTCTCTTCCCGCTCTATTCTTTGAGTTATGGTGTCATTCAGTAATTTAACATCAAAGTATTTTATCACTGGAACTATGGAGACAGCCTTCAGGGTCTTAATGATTAGCACACATAGGAAAGAAATGTCTTCTCAAGTTTAATTTACAGGGAGGTGAATTCCTATTGTTTCACTCTTATTTGCATTCTCTCTGGTTTGTTAAGGCCTTTTGCAAGGCTTGGGAAAGATAAGTGGAAGGAAGCATCATCCCCCCTGCCCTTACACACACACACACACACACACACACACATACACACACACACACACACACACACACACACACACACTTTCTTCTCAGAAACAGCCAGTGCCTGTCACAAAGCTTAGAGAGTCAAGAAACTCCAGAATTAACTTGAGGCTCCCACCCTAGAGGTAAGGTTCAGGGAAGTTCATGTCCATATTAAACTAAAGATAATAAATGCCACTTGTGTAGTTATATTATTCAATATGCTTTTACCTATATCTCATCTATGCCAAGCCAACAAACCCTTGTTAAGCGTTAAACATATCTGATTTGCAGTTCAGAGCAGTTGAGTCATTTGCCCACGTTTACACAGTTGGGATGTAGAGTCAAGAAGCAACATAGATCCCTGACTCTCAACTGAGTTTCTCTGTTTAGTTCTATGCTTTGTGCTAGTGGTTCTTAGAAGGAAAACACCAGCAGCGAAATTCATAAACTTGGGTGTTTTTAATTTCTTTTTTAAGGATAAATAACTTTCTAGTAGGTAGTCAAGTTGCTACAGATCAATATTGTACACGAAAATGCCAGGAATGTACAGTACCTGCAAAAAAAGAATATCAATATGCTTGAGGAGATTCAAAATATTTTTGCCTACCAACTAGCCACATGTTCTTCCCCAGCCTGAACACTGCAGATCTTGATTGTTTTGTAATAAAACAGCTTTTAGGGTTCATACTTTAAATCAACTATAAAATCTCCCTTCAAATGGCTATTTCATAAAATGATTTTGTTAGCCCAGCCTAGGGATGAGAGGAATGAAGTGAACAGATTCGTGGTTAATTACTTTTTAAATGTGCCATCCTTGGAGACTGATCTATTTGCAAAACTATAATCCTAGACCAGTTGCTTCCTGAATCAGCCAGTCCACATTTACTATTCTAGGAAATCAAACCAATCTTATTAACCTAAATATGGTACAAAACACTCTACCAGTATTACCAAATAAAATTAACACATTCTTAACCCAATTATAAATAAGTTTTTGGATCATTTGTGGTTTGGGATTATTTACCTTCTGGATCCATTACTGAATAATTTAAAAGGGATTATTTTGCTCAAGAAAGAACTTTAAAAATATGTGTGTTTTTAAAATTTCAGAGGAGCATCTATGATTTTTTTTTACCTATGATTCATGATTCTTAGAGGGCATATCCTTCCCTCTGAGAAACTAAAGACTCGATTCAGAAAGCGTGGTGAGTTTCCTTCCATGGCCCATTTGCCTCAGAATGTAGGTTCATAACACAGTGGGGTAAAATCAAAGCATAAATTATAACTGCTATGCTGACCTCTTACACAAAAATAAAACCCATATTCATTTAAATTACTCATCCCTGAAACATTCTGTCTGAATTACATACTTCTGTACATATATCAAACACACTTATTTTCATATAACCCATCCCAAATCAGTTCCTTCTCCAAGCTTTTCTATTTTCTCATTCACAAACATAAGCAGTTGGCTATCGCTTCCTAGAATTATAATGGAAAACATTTCCAGGCTTGGATATCCTACAGTAACTGGAAACCTTTCATTCTGAAGGTTAACACACACACACACACACACACACACACACACACACACACACTCAAAAAATAAAGAAACGAATACAAAGAACAAGTAAAGAAGCATCTGAACAAGCAGAGAAACTTAGAAACTAGAGGTTTTTATCTTTCTTTTGTTTTGTTTTCCTCAGGAAAGACTGTTTCCAGGCTAAGGTATTAAGTAGAACATTGGTGTCTAGTTTTATTTGAGAATCTCATTTTTTCTGCTCTTCTCCAGTTTCTTCAGTTTCTGAAGCACATCTAGAAGCATAAGCTCTGTAGCCACAAAGCTCAGTTTTGATCTGAATGACTGTCCTCACTGATAAACGAGGTTCTGCTGGGAAGTCCCTCACAGGGAACTGCTTGACGTGCAGTTCTGTAAATGCACATGTTTGCCTCATTACTTTTGTATAGTGTATGAAGGTATTAATATCATTTTAATAAGTAAATATTTTAGGTTACAAAACTGACTTTTCATCTGTATATATTAATTATAACTCTGAATATGAAGAAAAAATAAAAGGCTACGTATTTTTTTAATTGCCTAGACCCGTGGTCAGCAAACCGCGGCTCGCGAACCACATGTGGCTCTTTGGCCCCTTGAGTGTGGCTCTTCCACAAAATACCACGGGCGGGTGCACATGTACAGTGCGATTGAAACTTCGTGGCCCATGCGCAGAAGTTGGTATTTTGTGGAAGAGCCGGCATTTTGTGGCCCTAGAGCATGTTTACTAGATCATAAAATGGGTTAAGTGAAAGTCATAGAAATCAAGACTTCTCTGTATAGCAAGTTTTCAAAGAAAAGGTGAAAAGGGAAGGAGAATGGGTAGAAATAGAATCAAATTAATTGTGAAACCTACACACACGTGCAGACACACAGACACGATATTAAAGTTTGGCACGCTGGAAAGACCAAGAGTGGTGATGAGTAGATAAATGAATATGGGTTTTATTCTCGTGTGAGAGGCCAACATAGCAGTTAGTAATTTATGCTTTGATCTTACCCCACTGTGTTATGAACCCACATTCCGAGGCAATGGGCCATGGAAAGAAACTCACCACGCTTTAGATCGAGTCATTAGTTTATTGGAGGAAATGATAGAATCATAGAAATAACTGAAAAAAATAAAGATGCTCCTCTGAAATTTTAAAAACAGAACTGAATTCCAGCCCCATCATATGATTTGGAAAAATTATTTCACCTTTAAACACTTCAATTTTCATATCTGAGAGGAAATAGTCCGCAGAATTATTATGAGGATTAAAGGAGAGAATGAAAATCAAGGGCTGTGAAGTCGTACTACCTGGGTTAGATGCTGGCACACAGGATCCTGGCAAGTGATTCAATGTTGCAAGACCTCAGACACCTTATTTTAAATAATAATGGTGCCTCTGTCACAGGTTTATTGTGAAGACTAAATGAGATAATGTATAAAGGACTTAGTCTAGTATTGAGCACATAGTAGGCATTCATGAAATGGTCATTCTATTTTTCCTTTCCCTTCAGTTCCTAAATATGCCTTTCTTGCTTGCAATTATTCTTATTAAACATTTTAATGATTTAACTCCTATCAAACTCTCCATTAAAATGTAGGAATCAAGAGCAAAATTAATATTAAAATTCATTCTGAAAAGTGAAACTTAGTAATGTGCATATTTACAAATGTTTATTAGAACATGTTTCTCTAAAAATATATTTTGTTAATGCTTTTTAGAAACAAAAAAAGTACAAGAAGAAAATGAAAACAAAAGGTTCCTGCACCCTGAATTAATTATTTCTAACATTAGCAAATTAGCTTCTAACTTTTTTCATTTTAAAGAAAAATCACATTATTACTTTGGTAAAGATAAAACATGGTAATTATAAGGAAGCAAGCAATCCAGAACTAAAAGTTTTTAAATCATTTTAAACCCCGCTACCCATAAGTTACTATTATTAAGAAGAGAGGAAGATAAATCAAGATATTTCTTATACAACTACAGATAGATGGATAAATGCATTTATGTATTTGTGGGTGGGTGGATGGATGGATGAAAAAATAAATTTAATTTCCCTTGATTTTTATAAAAGAAAGTAAGTAAATTCAGGGAATTGACATATTCAAATAATATACTTCTTTACAAGAGATATTCTTTCCTAAAAGACCTCCTTAAGGTTTTATGTACAGAGTGAGGGAGACAAAGACTTTAAAATGTTAATAAGATCTGTTATTTAAAAAATACAGTTATCAATTTTAGTCAATATTAATTAATGCCATGCTTCAAAGAAGACATCAACAGCTTACTTTCCTATTCCCTTCCTCTGGCCTCTCAAAATTTTATTTTTTATCTTGAAATTATCAATAATCAACAACATTCACATCCTGCCCTATTTTCATAACCCACAATTATTTATATTGGTTTTATACTTAAAATTATTCAATGCTTACTCACCAATTTTTTATTATGATATAAATATCTGAATTCTATATTTTGATTCATCTCCTAACTGGTTAGATTTACTTATCAAAATATTCTTTCAGTGATGCTGTGTTCTCCAATTGTATTATGTTTGAGACTGACTGCTTTCCGCTTTTATATCAGAACTAGAGGCCCAATGCACGAAATTCATGCAAGGGGCTCAGCCCTCATAGCCACGGTGGTTTGCCTCGGCCCTTGCAGCCCCGACTTCATCCGGAAGGTCATCCAGAAGGACGTCCGGCTGTCCGGTCTAATTAGCATATTACTGTTTTATTATTATAGATGCCACTTCGGCTGGGTATAACTCCTGAGTCACTTTTACTCTACAAACTTTGTAGCTCATAGTCTGCTTTTTTCTAGCTGTGCAGTAATTCAAAGAAAGCCTCAACCCTTTTCCTCTTGTAGGTAATTTGCTTATTTTTTAAGACTTTTCTTAGATTTACAATAAAATTGAGAGAAAGTTACAAAGATATTTCCTGCCCCCACAGAGTCATACCCTTCCCCGTTATCAATGTCACTCCCCTATTATCAACATTGCTTACTAAAATGATACATATTTTACTAAGGATGAATCTATATTTTCAAATTATAATCACCCCAAATCTATAGTTTACTTAAGGGTTCACTGTTGGTGTTATACATGCAATGGGTTTGGACAAATGTATAATGATATATGTCCATCTCTATAATATCATCTTTATAATATCAATAACCTAAAATCCTCTGTGCTCTACCTATTCTTTTCCTGTCCCCCTCACCCTGCAACCACTGATCTTTTTATTGCCTTCATAGTTTTGTCTTTCAGAAATGTCATGTAGTCGGAATCATATGTAACTTTTTCAGATTGGCTTCTTTCACTTAGTAATATGCATTATGTATCCACTTGCCTACTAAAACTTGCTTTCAAGTTTTGACAATTATGAATAAGGCTGCTATATATATATTGGCATGCATTTTTATGTGGACATAAGTTTTCAACTCCTTTGGATAAATTCAAAGGAGCACAATTACTGGATTATATGGTAAGAATATGTTTCATTTTGTAAGAACCACCAAACTATATTCCAAAACGGCTATACCATTTTGCATACCCAACACAGCAAATGAGAATTCCTGTTGCTCCACATCCTCACCAGCTTCTGTGGTGTTATTGTTCTGGAGTTTGCCATTCTAAAAGGTGTGTATCAGTATCTTGTTTTGATATGCATTTCCCTGCTGAAATATGATGTGGAGCATGTTTTTATATGCTCATTTGCCAACTATATATGTTTGTAATGTGTCTGTTATGGTGTTTGGACCATTTTTTAATCAGGGTATTTTCTTATTGTTAAGTTTTAAGAGTTTTTAATATATTTTGGATAACAGTCCATTACCATATGTGTCTTTTGGAAAAATTTTCTCCAAGTCTGTAACTTGTCTTCTAATTCTGTTGATATTGTCTTTCCCAGTGGAGAAGTTTTTTTTTTATTTTAATGAAGTCTAGCTTATTATTTCTTTCATTAATCTTGCCCTTGGTGTTTATCTAAAAAGGCATCACCATACCCAAGGTCCTCTAGGTTTTCTTTTATATTACCTTCCAGGTGTTTTATAGTTTTGCATTAAATATTTACATCTATGATCCATTTTGAGTTAATTTTTGTAAAAAGTATAGGATCTGTGTCTACTAGTATATTCCTTTGTTTTGCATATGGATGTTTAGTTGTTTCAGCAACATTTGTTAGAGACACTATTCCTGCTCCATTATATTGCCTTTTCTCCTTTGTCAAAGATCAGTTGACTATATTTATGGGTTATATTTATGGGTTCTCTATTCTATTCCATTGATATATTTGTTTATTATTTTACCAATAACATAGTGTCTTTTTTTCAATTACAGTTGACGTTCAATATTACATTACTTTCAGGTGTACAGCATAGTGGTTAGACATTTATATAACACAGAGAGGGATCCCCTGGATAAATCTAGTACGTATCTGGCACCAAACAGTATTATTGACTATATTCCCTATGTCTTACTATGCATCCCCAAGACTATTTTATAACTGCCAGTTTGTACTTTTTAATCCCTTCACCTTTTTCACCTAGCCCTTCAAGCTCCTTCCCATCTGGAAACCACCAATCTATTCTCTGTAACTATGGATGTGTCTCTATTTTGTTTGTTCACTTATTTTTTTTAGATTCCACATATAAGTGAAATCATATGATAATTGTCTTTCTCTGTCTGACTTATTTCACTTAATATAATAATTCTAGGTTCATCAATGTTGTCACAAATGTTAAATTTCATTTTATGGCCAAGTAATAGTCCATTGATGGGCACTTAGAATGCTTCCATATTTTGGCTATTGTACTAGTAAAAAACACTGCTATGAACATAAGGGTGCATATATTCTTTCTAATTAGTGTTTGGGTTTCTTCAGATATATACACAGAAGTGGAATTAAAGGGCCATAAGGCAGTTCCATTTTTAATTTTTTGAGGACCCTCCATAATGTTTTCTACACCCATCTGCATTCCCACAAACAGTGCACAAGAGTTCCCTTTTCTCCATATCCTTGCCAGCATTTGTTGTTTGTTGATTTATTGATAGGCTTTCTGACAGACTTGAGGTGATATGGACATTGAGCATCTCTTCATTTGTCTATTGACCATCTGCATGTCCTCTTTAGAGAAATGTCTATTTGAGTCCTCCGCCCATTTTAATTTGATTGCTTGGTTTTTCAGTTGAGTTGTATGAATTCTTTATAAATTTTGGATATTAACCCCTTATCATATATATCAATGGCTAATTACTTCTCCCATTAGAGTGGTGGTATTTTTGTTTTGTTGATGGTTTCCTTTGCTGTGCAAAAACTTTTTAGTTTAAAGTAGTCCAATTTGTCTATTTTTCCTTTGTTTCCTTTGCCCAAGCAGATATATCAGAAAAAAAATTTACTAAGGGGAGTATCAAAAGATACCTATGTTATCTTCTAGGAGTTTGAAGTTTTCAGGTCTTACATTTAAGTGTTTAATCCATTTTGTGTTTATTCTTGTATATGGTGTAAAGACATGATCTAGTTTTATTTTTGCATGTTTCTGTCCAGTTTTCCCAACACCATTTATTAAAGAGACTGTCTTTATCCCATTGTATATTTTTGTCTTCTTTGTCCTAGATTAATAGACCATAGATGTGGGTCTATTTCTGGGCTCTTTGTTCTATTCCATTGATCTATGGTACTGGCACAGAAGCAGACACATACCCTTGTACTATAGTTGAATATCAGATAGTGTGATACTTCCAACTATGTTCTTCTTTCTTAAGACTACTGTTGCTATTCAGGGTCTTTTGTGGTTCCATATAAATTTTAGGATTATTTGTTCTAGTTCTATGAAAAATATCATTGGTATTTTGAAAGGGATTAGGTTGAATCTATAGATTGCTTTGGTATGGACATCTTAGTATGGACATTTTAATGATCTTAATTCTTTTTATTCATGAACATGCTATGTGCTTCTATTTATTTGTATTCTCTTCAAATTCTTTCTTCAATGACTTGTAATCTTCCAAGTACAGGGTTTTTACTTACTTAGTTAAATTTATTCCTAGATGTTTTATTTTTTATGAAATTATAAATTGAATTATTTTCTTAATTTCTACTTCTAATAGTTCATTATCTATAACTAGAGGCCCAGTGCATGAAATCATGCATGGGGCGGGGGGGGAGGGTGTCTCTCAGCCCAGCCTGCACCCTTTCCAATCTGGGACACCCAGCTCCTAACCGTTCACCTGCCTGCCTGCCTGGTCACCCCCTAACCACTCCCCTGGCAGCCTGGTTGCCCCCAACTGCCCTCCCCTGCCAGCCTGATCGCTCCCTAACTGCTTGCTCCCCCACGCCGGCCTGATTGCGCCCCTAACTGCTTGCTCCCCCGTGCAACCTGATCTCGACCCTAACTGCTTGCTCCCCCGCCAGTCTGATCGTCCCTAACTGCTTGTTCCCCTGCTGGCCTGATCTCCCCTAACTACCTCTAGCTCAGCCCCTGCCACCATGGTTTTGTCCAGAAGGAAGTCAGATGTCCGGAAGAAGTCTGGTTGATCCGGTATAATTAGCATATTAATCTATACTAATAAAAGGGTAATATGCTAATTAGACTGGACATCTTCTGGACGTCATTCCGGACGTCCTTCCTGATGAAGCTGGGGCTAGAAGGAACCCAGCGCAGGTCTCAAGTGCCTGCAGGCAGCCTGAGGGAAGCCAGGATCCTGGGTGCCAGAGGGAAGCCAGTGCCAGCAGCCAGGGGAAGGAAGGCCTACTCTTGCATGAATTTTCATGCATTGGGCCTCTAGATAGTGTATAAAGATGCAACCAATTTCTAAACATTTATTTTGTATCCTGCTACTATATTGAATACCTTTATCAGTTCAAGTAGTTTTTTGGTGGAATCTTTAGGTTCTCTATGTATAGTATCATGTCATGGTATCATGTCAGTTTTATTTCTTCTTTCCAACTTGGATGTCTTTTTTTTTCTTGTCTTGTCTTATTGCTGTAGTTAGGATTTCTAATACGTCATTAAATAAAAGTGGTAAAAGTTGATATCCTGTCTTGTTCCAGATCTTTTAGCTTTCCATTGTTGAGTATGATGTGAGCTGTGGGTTTGTCACATATGGCCTTTATTATGTTGAAGTATGTTCCCTACTAGTCCCACTTTGCTCAGAGTTTTTATCATAAATAGATGTTAGATTTTGTCAAATGCTTTTTCTAAATCTATTGATATGATCATATGATTTATAGCCTTCATTTTGCTTATGTAATGTATCATGTTAATTGATTTGTGAATATTGCGCCAACCTTGCATCCCAGGAATAAATCTCACTTGATCATGGTATATGATTTTTTAATATATTGGTGAATTCCGTTTACTAATATTTTGTTGAGGGTTTTTGCAACTATATTCATAAGGGATATTGGCCTCTAATTTCCTTTCTTTTGTATTATAATGTCTGGCTTTTGAATCAGGATAATGCTGGACTTGTAAAATAAGCTTAAGAGATTTCCCTCTTCTTCAAATTTTTGGAATCAGTTTTTAAAAGATGGGTGTTAGTTCTTATTTGAATGTTTAGTAAAATTCACCTGTGAAGCCATTGAGTCTAGGACTTTTATTGGAAGATTTTTGATTACCGATTCAATTTCATTACTAGTTAAAGTCTGTTCAAATGTTGTTTCTTCTTGATTCAGTCATGGAAGATTTTATGTTTTTAGGAATTTATCCTTTTCTTCCAGATTATCCCATTTGTTGGCATATAATTGTTCATACTGCTTTCGTATAACCCTTTGTATTTCTGTGATGCTTTTTGTCATTTCTCTTTCATATCTGATTTTATTTATTTGGGTCCTCTCTTTTTGGTTAAAGATTAATCAATTTTTTTTATCTTTTCAAAGAACCAGCTCTTGGTTTCATTGATCTTTTAAAAAATTTTAGACTTTGTTTAATTTCTTTCCACTATGATCTTTATTATTTCCCTCCTTCTTCTAACTTTGGGTTATACTTTCTGTACTTTTTCTCATTCCTTTAAGTGTAAGATTAGGTTGTGTATTTGAAATTTTTTCTTGTTTCTTGAAGTAGGCCTGTATTGCTATGAATTTCCCTCCTAGAACTGCTCTTGCTCTGTCCCATAGATTTGGGGTCCTTGTGTCTTCATTTTCATTATTCTCAAGGTGACTTTTGATTTGTTTTGTTGATCTCATTGCTAATCCATTCATTGTTTAGTAACGTGTTTTAGCGTCCATGTGTCTGTTTTGGGGAGCTTTTTTCAGTTTTTTGTTCTTGTAATTGATATCTAGTTTCATATTTTTGTGGCCAAAGAAGATCCTAGACATGATTTTAATCTCCTTAAATTTATTGAGACTTTTTTTATGGCTTAACATGTGGTCTACCATGGAAAATGTTCCATATGCACTTGAACAGAATACATATTCTACTACTTTAGGGTGAAATGCTCTAAAAATACCAATTAAATCCATCTGGTCTAATGTGTCATTTAAGGCCACTGTTTCCTTGATGATTTTCTGTCTGGATGATCTATGCATTGATATCAATGAGATAGTCCCTTACAAATATGCACTGCTATTCATCTCTCCCCCTATTTCCATCAATATTTGTTTCACATATTTAGGTGCTCCTACATTGGGAGCATAAATGTTTGCAAGGGTTATATCCTCTTATTGGATTGATCTTTTTACATTATGAAATTTCCTTCTTTGTCTCTTTTATACCCTTAGTTTTAAAGTATATTTTGTATGATATAAGTATTGTTATCCCTGCTTTTTTTTTTCATTTCCATCCCTTTACTTTCAGCCTGTTTGTGTCTTTCAATCCGAAGTAAGTCTCTTCTAAACAGTATATGTATGGATCTTATTTTCTTATCCAAAACACTATGTCTTATTATTAGAGCATTTAATCCATTTACATATAAAGTGGTTATTAATAGGTATGTAGTTATTGCCATTTTATTATTCATATTTATGGGGGGTTTCTTTCTTCTTCATAAGAAATCCCTTTCACATTTCTTGTGGTGATGATAAACTTTTTTAGCTTTTTCTTGTCTGGTAAGCTCTTTATCTCTCCTTTGATTCTAAATGATAGTTATTTTTAGTAATCTTGCTAACATCTATCATTATCATTATGATTTTCTATTTTTAACTCTTATTATTTGTGTCTACTTTTACTTTTCATTCTTTTTCTGCCTTTTGTGGTTTTGAGCATTTTATATTATTGTATTTTCTCTCCTTTCTGAGAATATTAGTTTATAGTCCTTTTTTATTACTTTGTTTTAATGGTTGCTCTAGAGTTTGCAATATACATTTGTAAATAAAACAAATCCAGACTTATGCCATTTTACTTGTAATAATAAAATAATCCTAATTCCTTCTCCTGTCCTTTGTATCATTGCTGGCATTTGTTTCACTTATGTATAAGCATACATAAGCATATATATAATATGTGCATAAGATATATATATAAACATACATAATCACATAATCAAATACATCATTATTAATATTATTTTGAACAAACTGTTATCTGTTAAATCAATTAAGAATTAACAAAATTTTTTATTTTACCTTCACTTATTCTTTCTTTGATGTTCTTCCTTTATTACGTAGATCTGAGTTTCTGAACTATGCAATTTTTCTTCTTTGTAAAGAACATCTTTTAACATTTCTTGCAAGTCACTTCTACTGGCAACAAATTCTTGCCATTTTTGTTTGAGAAACATCTTTATTTCTCCTTTAGTTTTGACGGATAATTTTGCAGGGCATAGAATTCTAGATTGGTGGCTTTTTCTCTCAATACTTTAAAATTTCATTCCAATCTATTCTTGCTTGCATGGTTTCTGAGAAGTTGAATGCACTTATTTTTATTCTTCTATAGGAAGGTGTCCCCCCCCCCCCCCCACTTGAGTTCCTTTCAGGATTTTTTTTTTTACCTTTGATTTTTTTTGTAATTTGAAAATTATATGACTGGGTGTAGTATTTTGGTATTTATCTTGCTTGGTATTTAATAAGTTTCTTGGATCTATTATTTGAGATTAATTTTGGGAGATTCTCAGTCATTTCTGTTCAAAATATTTCTTTTGTTATTTCTCTCTTTCTTCTCATTCTGGTATCCCTGTTATCTGCATGTTGCACCTTTTATAGATGTCCCACTGTACTTAGATATGCTATTCTATTTTTCTTGTGTGTGTGTTTCTTTAATCCTCACCTGAGAATAAGTTTATTGATTTTTTTTTGAGAGGGGAATGAAGAGATAGAAAGGAACATAAATGCGAGAGAGAAACATTGATCAGTTGCTTTACATTTGTGCCCTGACTGGGGATTGAACCTCCAACCTAGGTATGTGCCCTGACTGGGAATCAAACCCACAACCTTCTGGTGCACGGGAGATGCTCCAACCAGCTGAGCCACCTGACCAGGGCAACTATTCATTCTGTGTGTGTGTGTGTGTGTGTGTGTGTGTGTGTGTGTTCTGTCTTTTTTCTCTTTTTGGTTTCTGAATATCCTATTGATACATCCTTTAGCTTAGAAATTCTTTCCTCAGCTATGTCCAACCCACTAATGAGTCCATCAAAGACATTCTTCATTCTTTAGAGTATTATCTATCTCTAGCAATTTCATTTTTATTCTTTCTTAGAATTTACACCTCTCTGCTTACAGTGCCCATTTGTTCTTGCATGCTGTCTACTTTTTCCATTAGAGCCCTTAGTATATTCATCATAGTTGTTTAAATCCCAACATCCTTCTCATGTTTGGATCTGATGATTGCTTTGTCATTGAATTGTGCTTTTTGCATTTTGTTATGTCTTGAAACTTTTTCTTGATAGCCAGATATCATGTACCAGGTAAAAGGAACTGCTGTAAGTAGGCCTTTAAAAATGTGGTGGTGAGGTGAGGTGTGGGGGCAGGGAGGGGAAGCATTCTATTGTTCTATAATTAGGTCTCAGTGTATTAGTGAACCTATATCTCTGGATTGAACTTCACAAGTGTTTCTTAGTTTTTTCTTCTCCCCTTTGGTGAGTCAGGTGACAAGCGTGTGCTGTAGTTGGGTATTTCCTTTCAACTTTGATAATATTCCAACAGATTGGGCTCTAGTAAACTAGTTTCCCCTGGAGGCATTTCAAAATGGTTCCTTTTTCCCCTCTCCCTGCTGGAAGCCTGGGGAGATTTTCTTCTCCCATAATTAGTGTGGGAACCTGGTCGACCTCCTGGAAATAAATCTCAGCAATATTAGGGGACCCATCACCTATATCTGAGTCTCCCTGGAATTTTTAACTTTCAGAGCTGTCAGCTTTCAGCAATTCACTCATTATAGTTTAGGTTTCCCTGCCTTGGCCTTGGTTCCTGCAATGGCTTTTGTTGGTGAGTCTCTGCTCCAGCAAATCATGACCCCTGTATTCTCCTGTCTGACTCTCCAATATTGGGGGCAGTGGTTCCCCCTGTGTCCTCCCAGCTCCCATCAGGAAGAGTTGTTGATTTTTCAGTCTGGTCAGCTTTTTACTTGTTGTTAAGATTTAGTAGAGACTTCCAAACTCCTTATAAGTGGAACCTGAAACTCCATAACTTTCTTTTAAGAAATGAATAAATGAAAAAAATCTTTTTCCATTCTTTCATTCATCAACAGATATTTACTTAGTCCTACAACTTGCCAGACAGAGGTCTGGGCACTGGCAATAGCAGTGACCAAAACAAATTCTTGCCTTCATAGAACTTGCATTAAGTGAAAATTTGAGGTTTAACAGTTTAATAAGAATATGTCTTGGTATTACCTATTCTGCATTAAATTTATCAAAAACACAGAATGCTTTTTTGATCTTCAAATTAAGTTTTTGTGTCTAATTTATTTATTTGTTCTGTAAGGACATTTGTTGCACTTTTTTATTCTTAGGCATTCAACCCTTTTCATTCCATCTGTCATCACATCTTTGAACTCGTGTTCATTGAATACTGGTTCTCATTAAATTCTAAAAAAAATGCAGCATTTATGAAGATTCACTTTCTGTTTCTTTGGGTTATATTTTCATATGAATTGAACTCTTTTGCATACAATGCATGATTTCATTGTGCTATAGCATGTTTGCATAGTTGCCATATAATTTTGTTTCATCTTGCTCATTCTCTACTATCTCTTCTGAGATTTTATTGTATACTTTAGGATTCTCTGCTTCTAGTTAGGGTGAGGCTGGTACACCATTTCATTGTTGAATAACTTTCAAGCTTACGATCGTTTCTTGAGTTGTAACTCTGGAGGCCTCCCTTCCATAGAGAGAGAGAGGCAGCTCCATTGTTCATTTTTATTATCATTTGTTTCTCTGCAGCTGTAGTTCCTGCTAATCATTTATTAGAAGAAAGAAAAATAAGGATACTTAAGCCCATTTTTTTCCTTTGTAGATTTAGTTGATAATAGGGAGAATTATGTTTTGCCAATTCAAAAGTTTGCTTTGGAGGATTTGGGGTGAAGTAAGGAATATAGCCCTACTACTCTTCTTTACTACTCTTCAGAATTTTTTGCACCCCCTCAGTAACCAGGTTTTGAAATATTTTGCTTAGGTCAATGGTTTTCAATCTTAGATAGAGCTATGGAGGTTAAAAAACCCTTACATTCAGGCTGCACATTGGATCGATTAAATCAAAATATCTGGCTAACCCAAATATTATTTTAAAAGCCCCCAAGATGGTTTCGAGCTTAAGAACTATAAGTTTAGGTCATGCTCCTTTCCTTCTTTGGTGGCAGTAATTTTTTCTAAAAAATATTTTCCCTCATTTTGTTATATATTTTTAGAGAGAAATTCTATAATCAAATTTTAATCTGCCATCTAACTAATTGCTTAACAGGAAATTGAAAAGTTCTCAATAACTATTTGCTAATTGCTTAAGAATCACATTTTATATGTATGATACACTCCTTTAAAATCCAGTTCTGCCTTTCCCTCCTCAACACATACCTATTTGTCACAGGGAAGAAAAACCAAAAACTTCTCTATTCCATCTGTGGGTCACAGAAAAATTGTCCAACCTATGAGGGAAGGTGGAGGGTGAGGGGGTAAGAGATCAACCAAAGGACTTGTGTGCATGCATATGAGCATAACCAATAGACAAAGATGGGGGGGTGGTGAGGGCATGTGCTGGGGGTTGGAGGCAGCCCGGGAGAGGTCAATGGGGGGAAAAGGAGACTTATGTAATACATTAAACAATAAAGAACTTAAATTTAAAAATGTATGAAGTAAATAATAATAATAAAATAAAAATAATAGTAGTATAAGTGCTATAGTTATATCCAGTGCTAGAAAAACATAAATTCACTTATTCAACAAACATTTGTGAATCTAAAGTCATGATTCTTCTCTTCAATGCCTCAAGTATGTGTGCAAGTGTGTGTCTGTGTGTATGCATATGCACATGTATGTTGGGAGGGGAAAAAGGACAGGACCTTGGGACATGCCTATATTATAAATGTGGGTTGGAAAAAGGAATCTAGTGAAGGCAATGTAGAGAATTGAGAGAAATAGGAGAGCAAATGAAATGCAGTCTTCAGGAGGGTAGAAAGCATGTCTAAATTATTCATTTTGTACCTTCAGTGCCTAAGATGGTGCCTAGGACAACTGGTTGGGTAATTAATATGTATTAGTGAAATGAATGAATGAAAGAATGAATGAGTCAGAAGTACAGTGTCATAGCTACCAAAAAGAGAATGGCAGTTCTCATGCCACAAAATGTCATTCCTGAATTGATTGTAGACGCTATTGCATTTGATCTCTGGGAAATGATGGAAGAGACCTCATATTTGCAAGAAGGGAAGGCAATGAAAAAGTGGAGGTCATGAATATGGATTTCTTTCTCCAAAAGCTGGCAATGAAAAGAAAAAGAAAGTGGAGGTACAGAAGTATAACTTAAGAGGGAACCATGATGGAAGAAAGTTTTATTTTAAAACTATAAGGACTGGAGTGTGTTGTGTGCAAAGAGAAGAAAAAATAGTGGAGAGGAAGGAATTAAATGGAAGCATGCCCCATTCTCCCATCTCTACTCTATTAAAATTCATTGCATACCCAGCAACGTTCTTATGATACTGTATTAACATCCTATATAATAAAAGGCTAATATGCAAATTGTCCCCTCGACCAGGAGTTTGACCAGGGGGTGGGGCCCGCTGGCCAACCTCCCACATCCCCCTCAACCGCCCACCAGCCTGGAGGATCTGTGCAGATGGGCCAGACCCCACCCGTGCACAAATTCGTATGCTGGGCCTCTAGTGTTAACTATAGAGAGGCAGAAAAAAGGTAAAGCAAGGATTAAGCATAGTTAATGATTGTTAACTGCAGAATTCACCAATGATTTAATATATACATTATCACATAAGCTTGTTTCCTTAAGCATGCAACATCCATTTTCATTTTATCTGTCATCACATCTTTAGTGGTATTTCCCATACAATCTTTGACTAGTGTTGTACATAATAACATGCCTTGGAAAATATGCTTTAAGGTAAAAATTCTTTCAGAATGTCTACATATAATTTATTTCCTTTTTCTTTGACATAAACACTATTTCAAAAAATAAGCCATTTTAATTACCAGTATCATTTTCTGTCATTTTCTATTGCAAATACTCAACAGTTTTCATTTATAACTTAAACTAGAGGCCCAATGCACAATATTGGTGCAAGAGTAGGCCTTCCTTCCCCCGGCTGCCGGCACCAGCTTCCCTCTGGCACCCAGGACCCGGGCTTCCCTCCGGCTGCCAGCAGGCACCCAGGACCCAGGCTTCCCTCACAGCCCCAGCTTCATCTGGAAGGTCATCCGGAAGGATGTCTGGAAGGACGTCTGGTCTAATTAGCATATTATGCTTTTATTATTATAGATTATTATAGATAGGACTTAATAAAAAGAATTTAAGTGTCATACTTTTAAGTCAAATGACAGAAATGCTGTTTCACCACTTATTAGCTGAGTAATCTTGCACAACTAACTTAACCTACTCATGGATTGAGCTCCCTAACTCTTCCATATATACACCAATAGTAATCCACTGTGCAGCAAATATAGCACTGAATTAGGGGTATAGTGAAAAGGGCTAATTTTCCACAAATTTTTGGACAGGATTGTTACATAAACATGTAGACATAACTAAAAAATATGCAGTCAATTGAAATGCCTAAGAAAAACAAAAAGAAACCCAAAGTGATTTGTGGAGGAAAGAAGTGCCACATATTGTGCTTCCCCTTAAAGAATGGGCAAGAGCACAAGGCGTGTAGTAGACAATAAATGATGATTAGTTAATTAATTTGGTCTGGCTCACAACTAACTTTGATGGGAAACAGACTTTTCTTCTTTTTGCTGTTTCTTATTAAAATATCAAGTTACTTTGTAAAATACATTTTAAAAATGATTGCCTAAGCCCGTGACCAGGAAGTAAACTGACCATGGACTAAGTAGAAAGGTTTGGGGTCATACATAGTTTGACATGGATACAGCAAAATTTATAATGTTTTTTAGTCCTAAGGAAGACATACCATCAAGTGTAGTGTTTTGCCAGGCCAGTGTGATTCAGTGTTTGAGCGTTGACCTATGAACTAGGAGGTCATGGTTCTATTCCCATTCAGGGCACATACCTGGGTTTCAGGCTCGATCTCCAGTAGGGGGCATGCAGGCAGCAGCTGATCAATGATTCTCTCTCATCATTGATGTTTCTATCTCTCTCCCCCTCTCTCTTCCTCTCTCTGAAATCAATTTAAAAAATCTTTTTTTTTAAAGAGAAAAAGAACATTGGTTTTGGTGTCCTGGATTTGATTCTAGCTCTTGCATTCAGTAGCCATATGATCTTTAACAAGTAGCTTTATATCTCTGAGTGCCAAGCTCTTTGTCTAGTGGGCATAAATATAGAAGCCATTGTGGTATTTTTGAAGATTGTGATAGATTACAATAGCAGTGTTTCACTATCAAATCCATATTGCCACATCCCTCTCAATGAAGGATAGCTGTTATCACAATACTGCTGGCATCATAAATATATGGTCTTTATATTTAATCAGATATGGGTTCAAATCCTGGTTCCATCACTTATTAGTTGTATGACCTCAGAAATTTGCTTAATATATCTGAGCCTCATCTTTATATTTAAAATGAGTATAAAAATATCTACCTCTCTAGTGGACAATGAAGTTTAATAAGATAATGTAAGTAAGGTATACATAACACATGGCAGGCACTCAACAGATCCCTTTTAACCACTTTCCCTAGAGAATAATGACCAAATTTTTACCATGGAATCCAAGGTCTTCCATAGTCTGTCCTGTGGCTCTTTCTCCAGTGTCAGTTCCTGACATCCTCCCTTCATCTCCCTCCTCCTCTTTCCTAGCTTCTCTGTCTCCCACCTCATTAGCTTCTACTTAGAACTGGGATTATGTTCTTTGAGGAAATAGCCCCTTTTGAGATTCTAACCAACGGAAGAAAGAATCCCACATCTGATCTTGATAATTAAGTAAAGTCAATAGCTCTCTTAATAGTTCATAGTCACCTTAGAGAGAGCTTGGTCTCTTACAATATGATACTGTAAACCACTTCTCTTCTTGAAAAACTTTATTACTTTGCCTTTAAAACATGTGTATGCATGGGCATGCGCATGCATACACACACACACACACACACACACACGTGTTTCTCAGGTCTCTCTCTCTCTCTCTCTCTCTCTCTCTCTCTTTCTCACCAATTTTGCATCTTCCATTACCTTACTTGTTTTAGCTCCCCAGCACCAGGGACAGCAGAGATTATGACAACCATAGGGTTCTCATGAGCATTGAATGTGATAATACAGCTACAACTCAGCTTTAACTGATTGTCGCATCAGAAAAATTGAGACCAAGGTTGTCAATATTTGCAAGGGAATTTTTTCAAAACAACCCAGATTTCTATGTGAAATATCCTAATTTTTAAGGCTTGCAACAAGTTTGAAAACTAAAAAGTGCATTGTGAAAAACATACTAAGCTCACTCTGTGGGCCGTCAGTTTGCAACCTCTGTTCTAGGATGTTTGCATAGCATTGCCAATGATTCTTGTGTGTATACCTGTGGGTTTGTTTTGACTATACTCCAGCACCTTGCAGTGTCTGGCACGTAGCAGGTACACAATAAATACACCTTGCCTGAACATCATGTATAGTTAAATTTATTCATCATTTGTCAATATAATGTTTGGAAAACGTTTTGGTTTCATTCTTAGATTAGTTCCTGTCAATGGTCTGCCATTGGTTTTTCCAAGCTGTTAAATGTTGCTGCTCTAATTACTTTGCTTTACACTTTGTTACAAGATATTATGGATGCATCCTGATTGTGTCAGACTCGGGGTACCATTCCAACTGCCTTGTCGTCACTTTTGTCTTATGACATCATATTTTCCTATTACATAACATTCCCAGTGCATAGTTCAGCATTGTTTTTTCCCCATCAGAGCATCTTCCCCAAACTGTAGATAATAATGGAGATGGTTGTTTCTAATACTTGATTCATTCATTCAGAGGTAACTCATTGAAAAAAATCATTGCGAGCATACTTGGGTGCCTGGCAGAAAGAAGTAAAAACTAATAAAACACAACCTTTAAATTTCAAGAATCTTATAGGCAAGTAAAAGAGATAATAGTGTAATATGTACTATACTATAATACAACAATGTAATATAAGTACTATAATATATACTATACACGCAGGAAAGGCAGTATAGCCTAGTAGTCAAGGGCACTGGTTCTCGAACAGACTTCCCAGGTCCCAAGCTTGGCTTCACTACTTACCAGCTGTTTGAGCAAGTTATTTAACATGTGGTTTGGTTTTTTGATCTGTAAAGTGGCGTGTAGGATTAATATGAAGTTTAAGTGAATTAATATGCATACACTGCTTAGAACAGTGTTTAGTATAAAGTAAGTACTCAATAAGTATTATCTGTTACTATAACTGAAGGCACACTTAACCCTGTGTGTGGTTGGTGCATGGAGGTAGCTAGGTAAAGAGAAATAAAATCAGGAAGATTTTCCTGAATTATTGATGTAAGTCTTGAAGATTTATTTCCTCAACTAATATCTACCTGATATTTACTAGGCATTATGCACTAGATAAACAAGTGTAAAGCAGTGGGAATTGGAAAATCTAGAAGAAAAACTTCCTAGGCTATGGGAACAGCAAATTCAAAGTTATGAGGATGTGAGAGGTCAAGGCAAGTTCCTGTAAGTGCAAACAGCTCAATGAGGCAAATAGGGTGAGACGTGTAGAGGGGCAAGAGATAATAAGAAAAAGAAGCGGGGATGATGGTGTCAGATTGTAGGCAGCCTTGAATAGCACACTATGGTATTTGAAATTTATTCCATAGATACAAGTTGCCAAAGAAAGTTTCAAGCAGGGGAGTAACAGGATCAGATCTGAGTTCTTAAAACAGTAATCTGGTGATAATATTAATCTGAGCCAACTCAATTTTCTTTAGGAAATGAGTCCTCCTGAAAAACTCCTTATCAGAGAATGCTAGGATTTTTTCAATGCAAATAAAAAAATAAGAGTTTAAAATAAAAGCACTTACAAATTAAGAAGTGAAGATGAGTTTTCCACATATGCAGTATAAATAATATGTACTTTGGTTTGGATTATGAAGTATTTATCTCAAAAAGAAACACCTGATAATACATGGGACTCTCTGAATGAAATAACCACATCTAGCTTGGCCCTTCTGTATCTACCATGTGTGTGTGTGTGTGTGTGTGTGTGTGTGTGTGTGTGTGATTCGTTCTTTTAACCAACAAACATTTATTGTGCCAGACACTGCTCTGGGCACTTGGGATAGATACAACAGTGAACAATGACAATAACAAAACCAAATCAAAGATTCCTGTCCTCTGGAATACAGAGAGATAGATCATAAGCATTAATGATAAGTAAATTACATGAAATATTAAAAGGACATAGCTATCAAAATAAAACATCAAGAAGAGTAAGAAAAATCGGGATCATCCATTCATGATAGGAATCATAGTAGGATGACTTCAACAAGGAATGAAAGGAACTGCAGAACTCTCTGTAGTGTAAAGTTCACCATAAACTCTGTGGGGGGTGCACAGTCCTGTCCCTGCATGTGGGTCTAAGCAGCAAAAAGAAAATTATGCTAAAGATATATAATATCTATATTAGCATGAATTAGATAATCCTATATAATAAAAGGGTCATATGCAAATTGACCTTAATGGTAGAACAACTGCTTGGCCAGTCACTATGAGGCACACTGACCACCTCTTGGTCCCTTTCCCCAGCCAGTAGGCTCTGATCACCTGATGGCCACCCGCCTGGGAGAATTGCGGACTGATCACCCCATGGCAAACGAATGGGGGAGGGTGGGGGGGCGGGGCGGCTGGGGGCAACTGGGGAAGATGGCCCTGATCGCAGGCCAGGCCTAGGGACCTTACCCGCTCACGAATTTTGTGGGCCAGGCGTCTAGTTGTACATAATATACATGCGTGGCTTATAAAGACTGTGTAAGTCCACTTTAAACAATGTGATGTGGACAAGGCTTAGAGTGGGCTATCACATATTATTCTGCCCATAACTTCCACAATAAACAATTCTGGGGTTTGGTGGTGATGGTGTGTGGGTGTGTGTGTTTTGGAAACCATCTCCTGCTTGGAACAGAGCCTGCCAGAGAGTCCTATTCTTCTATAACCTGTCCTGATAACAGCCCAACCCGGCAGGAATCTCGGTTGTTGTTTTTTTTTTCCCTTAACACGAAAACAAACGTCCTTCAACAACCTGGTATCATAGAGTGGTGTCCTTCACCACTAATCTGTCCTTCAGGCAGGCCCGACTCCAAGGAAGAATGCCACCTACAGAATCATCCGCACCAGCCAGCCAGTCCTGCAAAGTGCAGCAACTCAACCCTGTGGGCTCCAAATCCCCTCCCTCTGATTATTCTTTGGTCAAAAAAAAAAAAAAGGCACTATTTGGGCTGCCAGGAAGTTATGCTCTCGGCGCAGATATCTGATAAACACTTCCACATATTGTAGCCTGCTCCATAGCTAAGCCAAATTTCAGTCCTCTCTCTGCCTGCATTTTCCTTCAGTGCGCTTTCTCCTTTGGAATGCCCCCTGTCTTTGCGGCAGGCCGTCAGCGGAAACCGCTGGTGCAAACTGCAGGGGCTGGTGATGGGCGGCTGCAGCAGCCAAGCAGGGGGATCCGGGCAGGCTAACCAGGGATTGCACAAGAGGTCAGGCGACGCTGCGGGCTTCCAAACGTGTACAGCGAGGCACCACTCCATCCGAGGCCTCAAGAGTGGGGGTGGGGATGAAGGTGGGGGGACCCCTCTGCGTCCGCTGAAAGCGAGGCAGGAATCCTTGCAAGTCCTCCGTTCACGCTGAAGTCGCCACGGCTGCGCTGATGCACGCGCT
>NW_005353595.1:56087-56311 GCF_000412655.1 Myotis brandtii | reverse complement strand
GGGGATTTAACGCTCGGTGCTCGTGGCCCCGCTTCGTTAGTTCTGGATCTAGAACGTTCCCGCCTTACTCGTCCTCTCTCCCAGCGGCGCCGCCGTCCCCCGTCTCACCCCGATACCTTTCTCGAGTACCTTTCGCGTCTAGAATCCGATTCACTCTCGGAGCAGCGTAGCAGTAGCCTCCCGCATCTCCATCCACCGCGGGGTCGGCAGGCGGCCGCTCTCAG
>NW_005353595.1:30017-55714 GCF_000412655.1 Myotis brandtii | reverse complement strand
CTCCGCGGGATTTGGGTTGAGTCGGGAGGGTTAGGTTTGCAGGGGGAGGGGGGGCGAGCTCAGCGCGGCGCGCACGGAAAGACTCGGGCTCCCCGAGGTGATGGCCAGACTTGTGGGTACGCTTGGGATGCTAACGGTCGACACTGCGGGGACGTGGAGGCTCGGTTCGGACAGGAACCGGACTGGGTGGGGCCGGTGGGCTGCGGTGGAGGGTCGAGTGGGCCGAGGCCAGGGGCCTTCGCCTACCCCGGGGCGTGTGGTGGGGCTGGAGAGGGCCTGGGTGTCGCGGTGGCCGTGAGGGCGGAAGCTGGGAGGAGGGATGCGGCCGCAACTGGTGGCGTTCGGTGAGGATGAACGCAGCCCGCGGTGCGTGCGGCGCGCTGCCGCCGATCCGCCCGGGTTTCTCTGGATCAGTTCCCGGAGCCAGTGCACGTGTCCTGGCCGTCAGGGCCGGCCTCTGCTGTTCTCTCCGAGGAATTGATTTGGGTGTTTCTAGCCATTGGGCGTTTCAGCTCTTGCTCCTCCCCTCCCCCCAAGACCTTGGGATATTTGGCCGTTTTTTTTGTTTTGTTTTTTTGCTCTGTCCTGGTGGTTCCCTTCCAGATTCCCTGGAAACAGATTGGATTTGGTTCTCAACCTTCCTAATGCTGCGACCCTTTAATACAGTTCCTCATGTTGTGGTGACCCCCAACCATAAAATTATTTTCGTTGCTACTTCATAACTGTCATTTTGCTACTGTTATGAATCGTAATGTAAATATCTGATATGCAGGATGTATTTCCAGGGGTCGCGACCCACAGGTTGAGAACCGCTGGATTAGAGGGATCAGCTAACTCTTAAAGGAACTATCTCAATGCCCTGCGTTTATATAATTAGAGCCCCAAGGGGTTGCGCGGGCTCCTGAATTGACCCGATCCTAGTGCCTTTCAGGATCTCCGCACGCGCGTTCTGGGTTGGCTGGAGGTCAGTTGAAGCGCGGTGAGAGCCTTGCGTTGTCGCTGTGAGAGGTCTGTGAGCTCCCTGGGACCTTGACCGTGTCACGGAGCCCTCCAGAAGGGAACTTGAGGATGTAGTGTCGGCTGGGCCTTTGATGGATTAGATTGCGGTTTGTCCTTGTCGCTTTTCCCCTTCAGAGATGTAGGGATTGAGGAAGTGTGTGTGTGTGTGTGTGTGTGTGTGTGTGTGTGTGTGTGTGTGTGAATTTATCAGGTTAACACTGCATTTGGGAAGGTAGATGAATCAGAAATTGGCATCGATTTTAGAGCCATTTTTATCCTTGTAAACTTAAGGAATCGGGGGAATCAAAGATTTATATCTCTTTACGAAGGGTAATTAAGCTTAAGCATACCGGGGAAGGGAGAAAGCATTTGAGTGGTTTGGTCATTTGTAAGGTAGTACTTGTCAAATAAATAAAAGGTTGCTTTGCATCTTCAGCCATTGTCCTTAAGATGCTGTTCATTACAAACCATAATGGGTTGTTAGATTGCCAAAATAGGCTTTTCCCTTTCCTTTTTTGAAAGGGAATGGATTTTGCCAATCAGATATTTCTACAGCTTTTTACTCCTTTTGAAGTAGGTGTGAGGTTGAAGAACTGTTTTATTTTGCTTTTAATGTGTTCCCAGAAAAGTGCATCCTGCTAATATTAAGCATTAGTAGCCACAGCAGTTTGATTTCAGATCTCCATGGTAACAATAAAATGTAAAAAATATTTCCAAAGTGTAGTTCACAGTGCCATGGTCATTTCTACTCTTAAGAACCAGTCTTCATGTATCCCAAATGCTCACCAGATTGATCTTTTTGTGTGTGTGTTTCATCTTGCCTTTTTGGTGCTTGCTAGACTTATTGAGTCATGAGACATTTCTTGAAAAAAAAAGTCTACTAATGTGGTTGTAATGTTAATTACTAAGGCTTGGGTCAATGTTTTAATTGACAAGTACATCGACATTTTAAAAAAGTGAAATAGAAGAGAAAATATTAGTACATTAGTGAAGGTAAGGGCTGTTTGGTATAGCTTCTTTTTCTCTCATACATGTATGTGTATTTTGGGTAGTGATGTAAAATGTGTTTCTTATTTAATGGTCAGATTCTTTAAAGGCAAGTTTACTGGAATAAGTTCACTTGGCTTTTAGTGTTAGCTCCATTACTAGCTCAGTGATCTTGAGAAAAATCACTTAACTTGTTCCATTTTTTCTCATTTGTAGGATGGGAATAAGTAGATAATGCTGGAGAAAAAGTATGTAGATGACAATTATATCTTGTATTTTGTGACAATAAGGTGATCTTAAATACTAGGAGTTAAAAAAAATAGCATTTTTCATGTTAGTGACCCTGAGAGTTAACAGGGTGACTGGAATGTAGATCAGATTCTCAGCAACTGCCATTGCCTGGAATGTAGATCAGATTCTCAGCAACTGCTATCACTGTGTACAGTGAGGTAGAATTTAGAGTGTGATGACCTAGGTTCAAGACTCCATGGTGTTGGTACTAGATCTCAGACCTAGGTAAGTTACTTAGCCTTTTTAGTTTGCTCTTTATACAATGAAGATAATAATACCTGCCTCCTCAAGGTTGTTGGGAAAATGAAATGTGAAATTGAGTAAATATTGGTACATAATATGTCCTCGGTAAATGTTAACTCTTATTGTTTGTAATTTCCCCCGTATCTGTAATTCCCCATACTACTGTGTCACAGCTGTTAAAGCCAAAAATCTAGAATTCATTTTCAACTCCTCTCATTTCCTCACTCTACAACAACCATCAGAAAGGCCAGTCAAAACGTATTTTGAATATATCCACTTCATCTCCACCGCTGCCACTGTAGTCCAAGCCAAACCATCACCATCTTGCACTTGGACCTTTAGAAAAGCTCCCTAACTTGTCTTAACACCTTTCTTGCTCTTCCCTGATCCAGTCTCCATTTAGCAGCACCAGAGTGATCTTTAAAAATATAAATTGATCATGTTGCTCACCTGCTTAAAAACCTGTAGTGGCTTTCCATCATATGTAGACTAAAATTTGGACTCCTTCTCTGAGGCATCTCTACCTCTCCAACCTCATCTGCCCTTGACACCTTGTTCTATTCTCCAGGCCTTCGTTTTCAAACATCAAGTTCATTTCTATTCCTAAGGCCTTGGTTTTGCTATTCCCTCTGCTTCTGCCACAGGCATTTGCAGTATTGGCTCTTTTCTGCTGTTCAGACCTTAGGTCCTCCCAGAGGCCTGTCCCAAATGCCTAAGGGAAGTTGCCCCTTAATCATCTCTATGTTTTATTTTCATCATATCATGATAGTTTCTTATTTATTTCCTTGTTATATTACCTGAACCCCTCACCAGGTTGTGAAAACCATGAGAATAGGTTGTTCCAGGCTGCCTCCCCAGTGCCTAGGGCAGTGCTACAAATTAGGTACTCAGTATTAGTTGGATTTCATACAACGATGAACAAATTGGCTATTGTATTCAGAATTTATGATTTAAAGCAGGGTCAGCACACCTTTTTAAAGGGCCAGAATAGTGAATAATTTAGGTTATAGACCATATGGTCTCTGCTGCAGCTATCCACTCTACCATTGTAATCACTAAAGCAGCTAGAGACCATAAATAAATGAATTGGCATAGATGTGTTCCAATAAAACTTTATTTACAGAACAAGTGATGGGTCCCTAGTGTATAGTTTGCTGACCCCTGCTAGAGCATCACTGTTGGCTAGAACTTTTTATGATGATGGAACTGACCTTTATCAACAATGTCCCATCCGATAACTACTACCTACATATGGCTACTGAGCACTTGAAATGTGGCTGGTACAACTGAGGAACTAAAAAATGTTTAACAGCCTCACTGAGGTATAATTGACATACAATAAATTGTACATAGTTAAAGTACATAAATCAATAAGTTTTGACATATGTATACATCTGTGAAACCATTATCACAGTCAAGATAATGAACATACTTATCATCCCCCAAAAGTTTCCTCATGTCCCTTTCTAACCCTTGTGTTCCCTCCTCATTCCTAGGCAACTATAGATTAATTTGCATTCTCACACATTTTATATAAATGGAATCATTCTCTGTATTCTTTTTTGTTTTATTTTTTAATTTAGTGGCATTACTTTGAGATTCATCCCTGATTATGCATGTATCAGTAGTTCATTCCATTGCTGGCTAGAATTCCATTATATGGATAAACCACAGTTTGTTTATCTATCCACCTATTAATGACTATTTGGTTAGTTCCAGGTTTTGGCTATACAAATAAAGCTTCTGTGAACATGTATGTACAAGGCTTTATATGGACTTATGCTTTCATTTCTTTGGGGTAAATACTTAGGTATTGAGTGACTGTCATATTTTAGGTGTATGTTTAAGTTAAGAAACTGTCAAATTATTTTCCAAAGTGGTTTTATATTCCCACCAGCAGTGTATAAGAGTCCAGTTTCACCAGCACTTATCTTTTTTCATCATAAGCATCTAGAGCAGTGGTTCTCAACCTTCTGGCCCTTTAAATACAGTTCCTCATATTGTGACCCCCAACCATAAAATTATTTTCGTTGCTACTTCATAACTGTAATGTTGCTACTGTTATGAATCATAATGTAAATATCTGATATGCAGGATGGTCTTAGGTGACCCCTGTGAAAGGGTCGTTTGACTGCCAAAGGGGTCGCGACCCACAGGTTGAGAACCACTGATCTAGAGGGTATAAAGTGGTATTTTGTGGTTTTGATTTACATTTCCTAATGACTAATGATACTGAGCATCTTTTCACGTGTTACTTGTCATCCATATGTTATCTTTATTGAGGTGCCTATTCAAATATTTTGCCCAATTTCATTGGGTTGTTTTCTTATTATTGAGTTTTGAGAGTTATTTATATACTAGAGGCCCAGTGAGCGAAATTTGTACAAGGGTGCAGTCCCTAGGGCTGGCCAGCGATCAAAGCGTGAGCATCTGGCGTGGAAGGGCAGATCCTAGCTGACTTTGGGGCCCTGGGCAGCACCTGGGCCCCTATGCCCCATGTGCCCCCCTCTGCCTGAGTCATTGGGCCCCCATCCAGCTCCCTTAGCACCTGGGAGCTGGGTGATTGCCCTGCCCCCCACTGCCGCAGCTGGTCACTATCTGCAGGGTGATCCCTGGGGTGATAGGGCTCGGCTCGCACCCGCCTTGGCATGGCACTGCCTGCTCACCTGCTCCACCATCCCACCATGGTCCTGCTCTTGTCGGGCCCATCAGGGCTGGCAGTGCTTCCACTGCCACCCACTGCCAGCACCGCATCACCCTCTGGTGGTAAGCACACGTCATAGCGAGCGGTTGAACTCCTGGTCGAACTCCAGGTGGAGGGGACAATTTGCATACTAGGCTTTTATTATATAGGATTCTGTATTCAAAATCTTTTATTATGTATGTCTTGCAAATGCTTTCTCTCATTCTGTGGCTTGTCAATTTAAGAACAGAGCTCTTAATTTTGATGAAATTTGATTGGTCATTTTTAAAATTTAATTTTACTTTATTGTAATTTATTTGAACCTGGAGCAGTTGTTCAAAGTTCCCTAGGTAGAAAAGAGCATTATGTGTTTAGGAGCTAGTTCATAGATGCTGCATAAGAAGTCAGTCTCTTTATCTTACAGCCACATTTAACCTCATACAGAATTAATTAGTTGGTTCATCCATCTTTAGCTAATAATAGATGATTTGACTATTTCCAAAAGTCAAAGATTTTTCATCACCAAGGCTCTTCAAAATAATGCACAATAAATTTGCACATTACTTTCTTAAAATGTGGCTCTAAAATATAATAGCAGCGTGCAGATAACCAGTTCTGGATATAATTCTGGATAGTGCATCCTTGAGGACATCCACGTTTGAACAGAATAGTTGTTGTGAAATGAAATGGAAGCACATATTAATTTCAGTTTGGGATAATTTGTGTCATCCTCAACCACCCTGACCTTTTGGTTTCACGAGCTAATTGAAAACTCTTTAAGTAAGATGAGTACATATCGGGATAGGAAAGAAAGACAGGCACAGAAAGTAAGTCAAAGCAAAGTATTTTAAAATAGATCCAACGTTTTAAAATGTGGCAGCTGCTGTTGTGTACACTCCATTCTGTCGTTTTTGTCTACATTCTTGGGGTCCAAGTCTGTTTATAGCAACTCATGATAGAACACCCCTGGGAGCTGACTTTGCCTGTGTGTGTGTGTCTTGTGCTGGGCTTTGAATGAAACATCCTGATGAGTAAGCTGTAGTTTTATTCTTTGATACTGAGAAAAAGATTATGCCTATGGTTAACCCAGTGCACTACTGAATCCTTTTCTGCTGTTTCTCCACAAAGTGAATGGCATAAAATCAGGCAGCTGAGATTATTTGGGCTGAGAGGAGCCTAGAATTGTCAAAACTGAATTGGACTGATCAGAAATGGCCTCTGTTATCACTGGTATGACCTCGGAACTTCTAACTGTACTATGTTTCTTTGTCTAAAAATGGGGGTAATAATCCATATTCTGTACATCTCACAAGGTTGTTTTTTTATGGGTCAAAAAAAGAAAGCATATGAAAACACTTTTGGGGAAAAAAATGTAAAAGCCATTAGTGTCTTTTACCCTATTGTCTGTGTCCATGGGTTATGCATATATGCATGCAAGCTCTTTGGTTGATCTAAGTCAAGACATCTTGTGCCTTATAGCTGCAGTCGCCAACCAGTAGTCTGCGGACCACTGGTGGTCCATGAGGTCCGAAAGGTTGGTGACCGCTGCCTTATAGGACCACATATAATTTAATAAAAATATGTGATTATAAGGCTTGCCTTCCTAGAAGGTATCACTAACTGAAAATATACTCTCAATTGAAAGTGCCACTAACACATGTTGTAAACTATATATACACCTATATGTGCATATACTCATATACACAGTGCTTTGAGGAAATATATATACATTTTATTATTGTGATTTGATAGACTTCCATGACTCACACCCTTCTGTCCCCAGAGCATTTGGCAAAAACCTCTGTTGTGGACTGAACATGTCCCCTGCAAGCTTTTATATTGAAGTTCTGATCCCCTGTATGATAGCATTTGGAAGTGGGGGGTCATTTGGTAGATAATTAGTTTAGATGAAGTCATGAGGACAGAATCCCCATGATGGTATTAGTGCCCTTATAAGGGACCAGAGAGCTTGCCCTCTCTCACTGTCCCCTATGTGAGGACACCACAAGAAGGCAGCTGTCCGCAAACCAGGAAAAGGGCCCTCACCAAGAACCCCATCTGTGGGGAACCTTGACCTTGCACTTCCCAGTTTCCAGAACTCTGAGAAATGGCTGTAGTTTAAACCACCCAGCCTGTGTTATTTTGTTACACTAGCCTGAGCTGACGGACTACCTCTAAAATAAGCTTTCATTGAGTGAAGAGTTTGCTGTCCTTTCTGTTGCTATCGCGGGTGTTCTAGATCACAGGGACGCTCCAGATTCCTATGTGTGCAGAAAGCCTTCAGGGTGCATGCTCAGTTTGGTAATGGCTACGGCAGCAGTTATCTGAAGTAGCCTCGGGTGGAGGTACCGTCTAGCTTTTCTTTCCTTGCGGAAGAGTAGGCCACAGTGTGGGAGTCCGGAAAGGGAGCAGGGGCCACAGCCTCTGTCAGCCACCAATAACAGGGCTTGTAGGCAACACAGCCCAGTTCACTTTATAATTTTGTTTCAGTCTGATTTTCTTTGTCTGGGACAGGTTTAGATTAGAAACATCCAGCCAACAGCAGAAATAGCCATATCAGCGCTGTACGCCAGTGCTGTGCTGAGCAGCCTTGACCTAATTTTGACAGACAGCTGTCACATGGCACAACTGAGAGGTAAAACCTGTTTTTGGATGCCTGGTCACTAGTGTGAGGTCTCTGAAAGTGGAATGTGCCCACATCGGCTCATATTTCAAAGATCTGAGAAACCCAGCTGCTCAGTGGCCTTTTGCTTTCCCTGTGTACCTGGGTCCTAATTTGTACCTAGGCGAGTGTCTGTGTTCCTCTTGCATCCCTCCATTCACCTCTTGAACCTCAGCTTTTACAGTAGCCATTGCTAGGTTACACTCTCTCTGAATCTGATAGACATGGGCCTGGTTTTTATTCTTATTTCATACACTCTTTTACCATCATGGGTTTTGGACGTGATCATTGTACTCTTTCTCTCTGCATGAGGGAAGTGAGAGGTCGCTGCAAGGCAGAGTTTCCCAGCCATCACAGATGTATTTGATCATTCATCCCAGCTCCTTCGCCTTCAGCTAGGTAGGGTAGATAGGTTACTGGGGCAGCCAGAAAGCCCTTTTGTTTATTACAGTGTGCCATGATATGCAAGTAACATCACTTTGTACGGGCCATGGTGTGAGACATGTAGGGAAGCCCTGCCCTCGCAGGGATTATGAGGGAGAGGGTATTGGTGATTGATCTCCCTACTCCAGGTGCTGCTGAAAGGGATTGTGACCTGATGTGGAAACTGGTGGCTTTGCCAAAGAAGAGAGTGCAGACAACTTGAAGGCCCATAGCGATACTCCAGAAGACTGCATGGGCAGGACGGGGCAGAGAAACAAAGAGTAATATACGTATAAGGGGACTGATATCTAGTGTCTCTTAGCCCCATGCCCATTCCTCTACATCACATTGATTCTCGTGTTTATTATTTTATTTCAAAGTGGTTTTCTCACAAAAAGAGGAAAGACAGCCAAACGTAAAAAATGTTTCTTTCTTAACCTCAGAAAAGAACTACTATATTCCTTTACTGCTGTCTGTGTTGTGATGACATTGGTGTTAATTAAATGTTCAAAGTGATTCTGGATGGGATGATTGTGAGTAAATGGGAGATCGTACTCACCGGAGACCACACTGACCACAGTAAGAAGCTTCAACTCGCGCATGTCTGTGATAACAGGGCCTGAGAAGCAAGGTGCAAGGTTAAGAATATTCTTCTTCCCTTGCAGAGCCATGTCTTAGGGTCGTGGTCGGCAAACTGCAGCTCGCGAGCCACATGCGGCTCTTTGTCCCCTTGAGTGTGGCTCTTCCTAAGCCTTAGGAGTACCCTAATTAAGTTAATAACAGTGTACCTACCTATATAGTTTAAGTTGAAAAAATTTGGCTCTCAAAAGAAATTTCAATCGTTGTACTGTTGATATTTGGCTCTGTTGACTACTGAGTTTGCCGACCACTGTCTTAGGGGTATGCCTCCACAAATAAATGCTGCAGGCCTCCGGGGAAGACAAAAAACTGTAAGGACTGGCCACCAAAGGAATAATAGTCAAATCTGAATAAGCTAATTTGCAAATGTGATTAAATATTTTTTCTAGCGTTGAAACTTTTGAGTACTTAAAAGTTTTCATCAAAGCCCTTCTTTTAATGCTATGCTAATTTTAAATGTTTAAAAGTGACTTCAGCATATTTGACTTAAATTCAGCTGAAATGCTTGAATTTTTCTTCATAAAGTGACTGGAAAAAACAAAGTACGAAAAATTGCAGTTCATTTCTTTTGATAGGTTTCCTTTTCCTTTGATCTAATTAAAAATAACCAGATTCAGATTTATGTAGAGGTTTCAAAAATAATACTGTATCTCTTGGTTGACATGACGTTAAAATTCCAATGAAAGGCTACATATAGGTTTTTATGTAAACAGTATTTGCTGAATTGTTGAACAAAAGAAACAAACTTTTCTTCTGCAGTTACCTGTTTCTGACTGCGTTTTCCTACATAGGCACACTATGTTACCAACTTAAACTCTCAACTATACAGTCAGTGTGTGTTTAACTCATTGACTTAACACACGGGCATTGAGAATATCCTATGTGGAAATACTGAGTAGGGCACTGCAGGATGGGAGGGGATGGTGGCAGACAGTAGGCAGGTGGGCATGTTCCTCAGGTCTCTAAGGTATTCAGATGGGCAACCACTCAAACATTTAGTACAAGACATGTTCAACACAAAACACATAAGTGAGTTCCATTCTTAGGTATTATACTTCAGATGATTGTTATACAGATAAATTATAGTTTCTGGTTATGAACCAGTTTGCTCCTAAGCCCAGTGGTTTAGGAGTTTGGTAGTTAGCATTTTTAACAGCCTTATTGAGATATAACTTGCTTATCCACTTAAAGTATACAATTCAATAGCTTTTACTATATTCACAAAATTGTGCATTCATCATCATAGTCAATTTTAGAACATTTTCATCACCCCAAAAAGAATCACCACACTCCTTAGCCATCATATCCCAGTCTTTTCATCTCCCCAAACCCCAGGAAGCACTAACCTACTTTAAGTTTCTATGGATTTATTTGGATATTTCCTATAAATGGAACCATATAATATGTGGTCTTTTGGGGTTGACTTTCTTAATTAACATAATGTTTTCAAAAGTCATTCATGTTGTTGCACATCAGTACTTCTTTTTTTGCCAAGTAATATTCCATTTTATGTATATACCACATTGTGTTTATTCATTCATCAGTTAATGGACATTAAAGTTGTCTCCACTTTTTGGCTATTGTGAATAAAGCTTCTGTGAACATTCATGCTTTTGTGTGGACTTGTTTTCTCTTGTGTATACTTAAGAGGAATTGCAGGATCATATGGTAACTATCTTTAGCCATTTGTAGAACTTCCAAACTATTTTCCAAGTGATAGCACCATTTTACAATCCACACCAGCAGGACAAGGTTAGATTAGGAACATGACTAGAGGATGCAGAGTACAGTATATCCACATCCTGTCAACAATTGTTATTTAGCCGTCTTTTCTAGTGTAGTCATCCTGGAGTATAAAGTGGTATTTCATGGTTTTGATTTGCATTTTTTTGATGGCTAATGATGTTGAACATCTTTCATGTGCTTATTGGCTATTTATATCTTTGGAGAACTGCCTCTTCAGATCCTTTGCCCATTTTAAAATTGGCTTATTTGTCTTTATAGAATTGTAACAATTCTTTATTCTAGATACAAATCCCTTATAATTGGCAGAAATTTTCTCCCATTTGGGGGTTTTCTTTTCACCTCTTGATAGTGTCCTTTAAAACACAGAAGTTTTCATGTTAACAGTCATGTCTAATTTATATTTTTTCTTTTGTTGCTTTGTGTTTTTGGTGTCATATCTAAGAAACCATTGCCTAATCCAAGGTCAAAAATATTTCTGCCTATGTTTTCTTCTAAAATTTTTATAGTTTCTTCTCTTACTTATAGATCTTTGATCCATTTTGAGTTAAATTTTGTGTATGGTGTGAGATAGAAGTCCAGTTTTATTCTTTTACATTGGGTATCCAGTTGTTCTGGCACCATTTATTGGAAATAATTAAAGTTATCATCAGACAAATTTTTACCATGTAGCTCAAAGTGGTAAACATGGACACTATTATGTCCAATGATGTAGTTCACAGTGTGCAAGAATGACTCTTACCATCCTGCACCATAAGTAACCCTTATGTTTTCTGAATGAGGACATTCCAACAGAGCCCCCTAGAGGTTGGTTGGTTTGTTTTTTCTGAGTGTGTGTGTGTGTGTGTGTGGACATTGGTCTAAATGTGGAGAAAGAGTGTATTTTAAAGTTCACATAAAACTTTCACTTACTCGGTGTATAGTTTTTGCCACGCCTTGTATTATGCTTTGGGAATTAAAAGATAGGCCTGCTACAGAGTAGAATTCCAGTAAATAATTGTTGAGGGATGGGAGATAGTTGGGAAAGAATATGTAGTCCCTGCTTTTTTCAAAGGTGCAGAAAAATAAATAATATAATATGAAAGGCTATAATGGAAGCGTAGTATATAAAGCAAGCTAGGAACACAGGATATTGAATGTATAGTTAATCCAGCTGATTAAAAGAGAGTTGAAGTGGAAAGCACCTTGCAGATTAGCTGGTAATGTTGTTAGAGTTTTGTGTTATTATTGAATACAAAAACATTTACTTATACACCTTGGCTTCTCATCTTCGATCATGACCTCTGTTCACTTACTCTTTGGTAGAGTCGGTTTTTTGCCTTCAATAAGGAGGAGACAGTTTAGAAAATCCAAGGTCTAATTTCCCTCTAGTGTTCATGGTCTACTTTCCTAATTGTTGTTAATAAAAAACACAGCAGTTTTTAAAATTCAGTTACTATTTATTTCCTTTTAGGACTTTTTCCAAGCTCCTCCTCAACTTCCCCATTTAGGGGTGAAGGAGGAAATAAAGGACACTTATGTTTGTTTGGTTTTTAGCTCATATTAAACTCTTGACTAGCTTTGTGGGCTGTGTAAGGGTAGGCAAATGGTATGATATCAAGAAACATATTCCCAGAAGATTAATGCAATTGAATTTCTTGCCTAATGTGTAGTTTATCAATTTAGAAAATAATATCACTTTTTAAAAAGATTATTCTGTTTCAGAATGGCATCCAATATTTAGCATCTAGATATGTGCATCAAGAACTTGGACTTTCTGAAAAATCACACTGTGGATTGTGATTTTTAAGCTAATAACTAAAATACACACTGTTCTAAACCTACCTTCTGTTTCCTGTGAGGCAAAGAGTCATAGTTTGCACTGTCGCTGAACAAGTGTGAAATTTATTGGTGCAACCTGTCCTGACAAGCTTGTACTACTGTATATTTGTAAAGGGATCAGTAGCCTTATTCTATCTCCATGAATTGTATTTTACACAGTTGTTATAAACAAAAAGAATACCATGTCTTTACTGCCTGAGAACAGATTCTTTGATATGGGAATTTGTTTAAAAGTTACCATTGGCCCTTTGTTTGGCTATACTTTTGAGCAAAAGAAAGGGATCTGTGCATTTTGAATGAATTAATACCTAAATCTGTTTATTAAGCCCTCATTATGTTGGCAACTCTTAAGACTCATTACTTACAAGAGAAATGAATCCTAAATGTGTGATGTAGGTAATGTTAATTTTCTTACAAATCCAGGGTGAGTCTTTGGTGGACACTTAACATGAGAATATCAGAAATAGAAGGTACCTAAGAAACTACTGTATGTGATTCAGATTTTATCATTTTCTAGATAAGGAAATGGAGGCCTAGAGAAGTGACTGGATTGCCTTGAGTTGCATAGCTCATTAGTGGTAGAGTATGTCTCAGTACAAACAATAGGACCTCAAATAAATATAATATTCTGTCTGTAGTTTGATTGTATTCTCTTGAATCTGAGTTAACGAATTAGGTAGATATACTCCATTTGACTCCTCATACATCTGACAATTTTATAACCAAGAAAACACAGTCTAATTACTATGTATTCAAACGATCCCCTATATTAGGTCTCCATGAAAAACTATTTTAAAAGGAGCTTTATAGAAAAATATATGTCACCTCTTTTTGATTATCCATTCTCATGCTTGACAGCCATCACTCTCAGAAAGATTTCCTTACATTAGAAGGTCTCATATTTGGGTTCCATGAATCCCTACAAAATCCATATTATGTGGGTTTCTGAACCCCCTGACATTATGTACATAAATTTAGTTCACATCTTTTATAAATTTCTCAAAGAACCACTACCCAAGATCAACCTGGATTCTCAGTCTACAGTTTACTAGTTTCTTTTTGCCTTATCTTCCTTGGAAGATATGTCCTATCTCCTATATTATAACTCTACATTAATTAATTAATTAATTAATTTGGAGGTTATTAATGTCTTCAAATGAAGAATTCAGATCAGTTTAACTTTTCTCATAGGATTTTTTTTCCCTCCACAATTTTAATCATTTTTATGTCTGCGTTTTGATCCTTTTCAAATTCTTTATAAACCCGAAAACCAAGGAGCTCAGAATTAGAAATTATATAATTAATGAAGATCTAATTTAGGAGCTTGGATCTGCTTACAGTGAGTGGTTTTAGAGGGTTAGGGGCAGCAGAAGTAAGACTGCTGAGATAGGTCCAGGAATGCCCGCCCCCCACACTCCTCATCCCACTAATGAAGGCTGGACAGACATTATGTACATATCAAAAGAGGGTATGGGCCCAGAGGGTATGGGCCCAGGTAAAGGATTGGGCACATTTCAGAGTTCAAAGCATGGTACACGGATCCTGACTAAGGAGTCAGAATAGTGAGTAAGAAACAAGCTCAGACCTGAGATGAAACAGAATCCCACAGAAAGTCTGCATATGAACAAATTGCCACCTTTCTTAGTAAAAATCTATCCGTCTTCCAGTATTGAGACTCTTCTCTTGAGGCGAGCGCTCGTCTTCCGGATTTCCCTTCTCCTGTAACCGGTGCAGCCACACCAACCTCCAGATGTTAGATTCCTGAGAGTTATGTTCCCAAAAGGTGTGACTAATGGAAACAGTGGGATGAGGTTTACAGCTATAATATATGAAGTAGGTTATCAGAGTTACTGGGGCTGGAGGGATTATAGACAATTATGGGGCTCTGATGAAACCATGGGTGGGCTTTCTTTCCAGAAGGAAGGCACCAAATCCATATTATAAAAATAATTTTATACAATTTAACCAGCCCTGAAACTAATTCATGGTTAATAACTCCTGGCCGAGAAATGTATTCTATATTTCTTATCTATTTGTTTCCTGTCCTTTTATTAATGTTTTATATCATTGTTTCAGTTGCTATCTGAGCTATGCTAAGGAGGTTTGGGCATGCAGTTTCCACATGTGAGCCAAAAGATTAACAGGGGAAACAGCAACACTGAGACCATGGCACTGGGGACAATGAATATTTGAGAGAGAACCTTGGACGGGGCAGGGGTGGGGGGTGAATTTAGGGATAAGAACTGTGCCAAAGGTCCAGCATCCCCTTTTCACTAATGTTTCTCTCTCTGTTCCTGTGCTAGGGTCTAGGCTTTATTTTAGCAACTAAGAAGCAGTTTCAGCCAGCTAGGAGGGGTCAAGGCAGAGAGGGGGGAAAGGGACATATGTAATACTTTCAACAATAAAGATTTAAAAACAAACAAAAAGAAGCAATTCCTTTATGAATCCTGTGATGCCATACTGATGCTGAGCCAGTTAGTCTTACATAGTTCATATTAGAGCTGCACCCAGTTACCAAACAAGGCTGGCCTGGACCCTCAGGCAGTGGGTGAGGCCTCTGGCGAGGGTAGGGTGAAAGGGTAGAGCAGAAAGAATGGCTTTAATAATACAGCCTGAGCTTCACTCATGGATCTTAGTGACTGTTGTTAATTTTACTCATCCATATTCTCTGGCAGGCCCTCTGACTCTGTCTAGAAGTCTTAAATATATAAGACAAGAGGCCCGGTGCATGAAATTTGTGCCCTTTGGGGGAGGGGCATCCTTCAGCCTGGCCTGTGCCCTCATGCAGTCCGGGAGCCCCCAGGGGGATGTCCAACTGACTGCTTAGGCCCACTCCCCCCCAGGGAGTCGGATATCCTTAGCACTGCCACAGAGGCAGGAGAGGCTTCTGCCACCATCACTGCGCTCACCAGCCCTGAGCCTGGCTTCTGGCTGAGCAGCACTCCCCCTGTGGGAGTGCACTGACCACCAGGGGGGAGCTCCTGCATTGAGCGTCTGCCCTCTGGTGGTCAGTGCACATCATGGCAACCGGTCATTCCACTGTTCAATCGATTTGCATATTAGCCTTTTATTATATAGGATTGAATTTAGAGAGTAATTATATAGATAATTCAAGCTAAATAAAACCTCATTTGCCACAAGTTTAAGATCCTCTAAAACAGAGTACCTAAATTATCCATGTAATACACAACACATATGTTAGCTATAAAAGATGGTAATGGTTATGATAATGTTTTTTCCAAATACTCTGGTCAGCATTTGACCTTATTCTCAGACCATAGAAAATATTTTCACGCTGGCTCTGTGGCTCAGTTGGTTGGAGTGTCTCCTGATACACCAAAAAGGTTGTGGATTCAATTCCCACTCAGGGCACATTCCTAGGTTGGGGGTTTAATCCCCAGTCGGGTGCATACAGGAGGCAACCAATCAATGTTTCTCTCATATCTCTCTCTCTCTCTCTCTCTCTCTCTCTCTCTCTCTCATCTTCTCTCTTTCCTTCCCTCCCTCCCTCCATTCCTCTCTCTAAATATATCCTTGGAGGAGAATTTAAAAAAATTTACTTTCTATACTACTTTTTGACACTTAGTATCTATCCTACTTTAGATGTTACTATTTTATCTTCATAATGAGATTGTGAACTTCTTTATAGACAAAAAGAGGCAATATAAAACTTGCTGAATTCCATTGAAAATTGGCATTTACTTTCTTTACAAGCCACGTGGTCTTCATTTTGATTCTCTTTCCTCAACAGAAAATGAAAACCTTAGCAGAAAGAAGGAGGAGCGCACCATCTCTTATCCTGGATAAAGCCCTACAAAAACGGCCTAGTACCAAGTAAGCGAAAGCTTTGTATTGTACATTTTGTATGTGCTACACTTTATGTTGTTTGTTTGTTATCAGCACCAGAATTCTCTGTTAAATGATAGAAACTATGGCTTCTGTTCTGAGGTTATTTGAGAAGGCCTGTTCATTTTGTGAATCATAAAGCATTTTAGAGCTGGTATGTATGCTCGGGTGTTTTAAAACTGATTCAGAAGTGGATCTCATCACATAATAACACAAAAATGCAAGTTCCATATACTGTTAAAGTTTATTTATAAAAATAAGGAGAAATCGGAATACTACAATATGAGTTATTTTAACCACCAGGTATGTTTGGTTATGCACAAACCTTTGCCTGGTTCTTTATCATAAGATGATGCCTGAGCATGGGTATAAGGCAAATTTTTACCCATTTTAAATCTAGAGAAAGATTAATAACATTAAAAATGGAATCTTGATTTCTTTTATGCATTTTTGGTTAAATTAATTTATTAGTGTAATTTAAAGTTGAGAAACAAGCTAAGTATCTGTTGAAATGGCCATTTTACCTATTGAGTCTGAATACTATTTCAATGGATATTTTAAGAAAGTCATTCATACTGTGTAGAAATTGAATGGATAGTCAATCATTAATTTATTCATTAATTTTTAAAAGGCATTTTGACTCAGGAATTTTATGTTCAAAGAAATCCTGTAATAATTTTCTCCTAATCTATGAATCCTTTTATGTAAATAGAAGTCTATTTAGAGTGAGGGTATATCTGCTATTTCTATGAATGATGTGCTAATTTAACATAAAATCTATATGGAAGCATGGTATTTTTTTCAATGCCAAAAATATAATATAGCTAAATCCCAATCAAACTTTCAAAATCCTTAGTCATTCTCAGGACTTAGCAAGTTCTCAGACTCAGGCAGCCCCCCACCTGCCCCAATACTGTTTCCCCATCACCTCTGCAAAAATTGGTGCTTATGTTAGAGTCACGAATTATTCCTGCCTCAGAAATATGATGGGTTTTATGTCAGATAACCACAGGGAGAAAAGTTTATTTAAGGTGAAGTGTCATATGTTTTAATCTTCAGTTTCTTTCCTATGAGTCTCTCTGGATTTGTAATATGAGTGCATAGTGCTGGGGAACAGAACCTTTACCTGTCTTATAGAAATAATGCTTTTACTCTAAGTAATGTTGGTGCTTAATGTATATGCCCCCTCACCCCCCCCCAAAAAAAAATAAAAAGCTGTTGGGTATTGAATGTGTACAAAATATTTGCAAGTAAAATAATCCCAGGATTGGAAAGAACCTTAAAGGTCATCTAGTCCAGTGGTTTCCAAACCTAAGTCAGTATTCTGCAGTGAGACCCAGTCATGCTTTTCAAAAACTCTTCAACTATTATTTGTTGCATGAATTAATGAATGAGCAAGTGACTCCACTTCCAAACCAAAATAGTAATTTAATCCATTGGCACAGAAGTTTCTGACTTTCCTGCCCTCCTTTAAGCAGCCAGTACAATGAGAATTTCCTTTTTCACTGGTATTATTTGTGAAATTCTGGCTAGGGAAACAGGGAGATTCCTTTCAGCAAAATAATTCTGAGTTATTATTAGGAAGTTATTTCATGCAGCCAAATACCACAAGAACTCATGTATGTGGTCCAGAAATGACACACATGTTGGCATTCTTGTGGTATTTCTTCACTGTTTACTTAGGGATAAATTCAAACTCTCCCTCCAGAAATTCACTTGTTTTGATATGGCATTCAGCCCACCTTACAGAACGCACGCACAAATGTTACCCACTTTTGTTTAAAATTACAATCTGTTAGCACTTTCAAGTTGGTATTCACCTGTCCATCTCCATTCTTACCTCCAAATTAGTTTCTTGTGTCTGTGCTGTTTGCAAGACCTTGTGCTGGGTGCTGCAGGTACAGTACCTCTTAAAGCTCTGCTCCCTGCTGCCGGGAGGAGAAGGCAGTGCCGGAGGAGCACTGTGGTCCCGCAGAAAGTGCTTGGGCCTGGGCGGCATTCAGAGGCTGGCTCTCCATCCTGACTTCCTGTGTGGCCTCAGATAAAGGAACCAGTCTCTGAGTCCGTGTTTTCCTCGGTGAAATATTAATCCAGTGCTTGCATTACAGAATGTGAAATGAGAAAATAGGTGAAAAATGCTCAGAAGATTGGCTTAGTTATTCGTTGCGTCTTTCCTTCCTTTACATATATTTCATTTTCAAGCTTTAAATGCCCTTACTCATCCAGCGAAGTCAAGTTTGTTAATGCAAAGCACCTGCTCTATCATTACAGCATTATATAACTAAAAGTTACTCCTTGAGCCGGCCTCATTATATAGTGGAAATTGAGTCAAAGACTTGCTCTAAGTCACACACTTAATTCAGCATTAGAAACAGGACTAGAAACCCAGGTCTTTGGTCTTGATGGAATATTCTTTGCAGTACACAAGCAAAAGTTGTATGATATAGTGTCTAAGAGCATGGATTCTAGACCCAAATTGCCAGGTTTGAATCTTAATACTGATCTTTGGTATGTTTTTAAACTAGCGATAATAAACAAAACCTATCTCATAGGTTGTAAGGCAGACTAAGTGGGGTTTATATGTGTAGAGAAGTCCGTGGTACTTTATCTATGCTGAATGTCTAAAGGCTATTTATTATTGTTACTAACAATAGTAGCAGTAGTAACAACAGAAGTTAAAATACACATTATCCTGGAATAGAGATTCTTCTCATGGCAGATGGGAAGTAAAAAATATGAAAGATGCCGTCTGGAAGCCAGCTAGATGCTAACATTAAATTCACTTTAACAAGATGATTATAATTCTAGGTCTGGCCTGAAGCAAGATTAGCTCAGAACATTTTGGATTTATCTTTTATTTTAAGTTTTGAGAATTTTTTTTAAATTTATCTTTATTGTTCCCCTTTTACCCTTCAATTGACCCCCTTCACCCTACTCCCATTCCGCCCATACAGGCCTTCTCCACTTCCCCCCGCCCCCTGGATTTATCCTTGATAGACCCTGACAACTCTTGAGGTCTCCCTAGGATAAGGTCAAAGTACGTACACTTAGGAGGATTCTGGGAAATGAGGGCTTGGGACACAGAGCAAACTGGCCTGGTTTGCTTGGCCACTGGAGGTGAAGAGGCTCTAACCCAGTGGTTCTCAACCTTCTGGCCCTTTAAATACAGTTCCTCATGTTGTGACCCAATCATAAAATTATTTTCATTGCTACTTCATAACTGTAATGTTGCTACTGTTATGAATTGTAATGTAAATATCTGATATGCAGGATGGTCTTAGGCGACCCCTGTGAAAGGGTCATTCGACCGCCAAAGGGGTCATGACCCACAGGTTGAGAATCGATGCTCTAGGAGGTTCCTAGGTGCCAAAGCCATGAACCAAGAGCAGACACAACTGAACTTGCTGGTAAGGATGCTGGGGTGCGAGCCCAACCAGAAGGCATTGGAGGACTAGGAAAGCAGCTGTTTGCTAACAGGCTTCTACTTTTCTTTAGTCAGTTCACTCCTGTTGTGCATCACACACACACACACACACACACACACACACACACATGCGCACACGCACAACATTGTCCTCCTCAGACTGTCCCCCATTATGTGCTACAAATTCCTCATCATCCCACTTGTTCTCTGTCATGTGAGCATCATAATTTTAATATTAGCCTAAAGTAGATGAGAGTTTACCATACTTTCAAATGCGAGGAGAGCATTTGTATTTGAGTAGTTTAGTGAGGATTGTGGTCAAACCTTTCATATCAGAATGAAAAAGTGCCTCTTCCTATGGCAGTTCAGGGTGAACTTTCCAGGTATGGTAATTGGAATAAACTGAATAACCTAAAGGCCACTCTTACGCTAAGACTCTAAAATAGTTATGGTAAGTTTGATATAATTTAAAGAAAAAAATCAGTTTAAAAAATAAGTTACTAGACTTTCTTTTGGAATTCTATAAACCTTCTGTGCCTAGATACAGTTTCTTGATATAAGACTTTTAAATAAAATTTTGAATTTTAGAGTAACTTTTTAAAAATATCCAAGGCCTTAACTGATGAACAAAAATAGATACAGAGGCAGAGCAGCCTCGAACAGACTGTCAAACTACAGCGGGAAGGCTTCGGAGGGTTGTGGGGCGGGAAGGGGGGTAAGAGATCAACCGAAGGACTTGTAGGCATGCATATAAGCACAATCAAGGGACATAAGACACGGGGGGTGGGGGAGGCCGGGGGAATGTCAAGCGGAGGGGGGGGAGACATATGTAATACTCTTTGTAATACTTTAAGTAATAAAACAAAATTTAAAAAAAATATTTAAGGCCCTTTTTTAAAATACAGTAAACTATAGTTGACCCTTGAACAACATGTGTTTGAACTGCATGGGTCCACTTATACCTGGGTTTTCAATAAATATACAATTGGCCCTCTATCCCCAGGTTTCCCATTTGTAGATTCAACCAACCACTTGTCTGTATTTTTAGTGCTCAGTTTGGAAATCCATTTTATAAAAGGAACTTGAGCATCCGTGGATTTTGGTATATGTGGGGCTCTGTGGGGCCCTAGAACCAATCCCCTTCAGATACTGAGGGACAACTGTAGTTAGGATTTGGGGGAGACAAATTTACAGATGGATTTTCAACTGTAGTGTTCTCAGCATTCCTAACCTCTGTGTTGTTCAAGCGTCAACTATATACCGACATGTTATCTTAGAAAAAAATCTGACCCAAACGCTATTCATTGTGCTGCCTTGCTTACATGCCAGTTGGCTCTACAGAAGGCCCATTCCTACAGTTTTGGACAATGTGTTCTGAGGTTTTAATTGACAGACCCATGGATGATTCAAGATATGGGATTAGAAGAGCACAAAGTAGAAATTTATGGCAAGAAGATTGCCAACAGCATGCAAGATCCCTTCTCTCCTTGCAAGGAACATTTTCCAAAGTTGTAAAATTCAGATGTGAAGGAAAGAGACAGCAATTGCTTTATAAGGTGGCAAAGTTGGCAAATTTTTACCAAACTGGAATTCGTTGCTTTAAGGAAAAGGCATCCTTTATTATCACTTTATTATTTTCAAACTACTTTTCATATTCGTTAAAAAATGATCAAATACATCTGTTCCTGGTGTGCTGTGCTGTTTTCCTATGGCAGGATTCTGGGCGGAAAGCTTTAGAAGATTATATTAAACCTCCCCACATTCTAGTGGGCTGTGACAGGGCCCAATTAATTTATTTTTGCACTTGCAGAGCAGCACATCCATTTAATTTCTTCATTCCATCTATAGCCTAATTTGCTAATTGCAGTTATGATTCAATTTTATCTTCCATTTTGGCACCAAGAGAACACTACCTCATTAGTGAATGTTTATTCACCCTTCCTCACCTCTCTCCACAGGGTTAGCAGGCTGTCCTAAGACATCCGTACTGTTTTGGGCTCACTACTCCCTTCCCCAGTACAGCTAGGATTTCTCAGAGGAGGTTTTGAATTTCACGACTGACTTTCCTTCAGAACCCTGAAAAAACACACGAGAAGGAAGCAGAAGAATAATTGTTACTATTATTGAGAAGCCTCATACTATTGTGATTAAGAAAAGTGCAAGCTCTGGGGCCATTCTTCCTGGGCTTGAATCTGACCCAACTTCTTCCGAGGCGTGATAACTTCAGCAAATTCCTTAAGCTCTCTAGGCCTCACTCTCCTCATCTGTAAAGTGAGGATAACCTCATGGGGATTGAGTTAATACTATAAGGTATCTGGCACATTGTATTACATAAGATTTTTATTAAATAAAATTATCCAAGCTCTGACCAGGTCATGCAGTTGGTTGGAGTGTCATCCCACTCACCAAAAGGTTGCGGGTTTGATTTCTGGTCAGGGCACATACCTAGGTTTCGGGTTTGATCCCCATGTATGGGAGGCAACCAGTCGATGTTTCTCTCTCACATTGATGTTTCTTTCTCTCTCTGTCTCTCTCTCCTTCCCTGTCACCCTCTCCCCCTTCCTACCTCTCTGTCTCAAATTAGTAAAAACATATCCTTGAGTGAGGATTAAAAAATAATAATTAAAAAAATTAAACTAAATTATTCAAAATATATAAATCTTTATGCTTCCCTGTCACATGATGTCTAATTTTCTTAGTGTTCCAGGTGTAGGTCTTGTTCTCTCAGCTTGACTATCTGCTTTTTGAGTGAAAAGAACCTTGTTTTCTACTCTTTAAATCTACATGTACCGTGTCAGGTATAGAACGGATATTCTATAAATATTAGCTAAGCTGAATGAGGGATTCCTTTCTTGCCCTAGCCAAGTAGATCATCTCTCAGTTGGAGTGAAAAGAGAGTAAGAGTCCACTGCTGCCTGAGAAGTAATATAGGCAGTGTTGAAAAGACACACAAAGAAGTGACAATGGTGGAGTGACCAGCTGTATAGTGCATATTGATTTAACTAGAGGCCCAGTGCACGAAATCATGCACGGGTAAGGGTCCGGCTGGCCCGCCCTGATCAGTGCCAATTGGGCCAGCCAAGGGGAAGGGTCGCAGGCAGTCGGCGGGCCAGCCCTGCCCCCTGGTTGAACTCCCAGTTCACCTCCCGGTCGAGGGGACAATTTTCATATTAGCCTTTCTTTATATAGGATACTTCTAAATGTTTAACTTGTCATCTGTATTGTGAACTATTAGTTCTCTGACACAGAGCTCCTGGTGTAATGAGAACACACAGAGAATGGATTCTAGTCCCTGCTCTATCACTAGATGATCCTGGTAGTCACCTGGCCTTTCTGCAACGAGGACTCTTTCCTCATCTGGCAATGGTAGGGGGCAAGGCAGAGTGTGGTTGCTTAAACCCTTTACATTCTTCCTCCACCAGCCCCAACTCTACAATTTTGTGTGTGTTTTTATGCTGACCATAACTCAGTCATAAGGAGAATGGCAAATTGTATCAATAGTCATTGCAGACCCTTTTATCGCAACTCTGAACCATCTTCAAGAGTGTATCTGTCACACTGCTGGAGATTAACTATGCCTTCCATCATTTCAGGGCAAAGGCAAACATTTGCTTCTGTGGGACTTTTGGTCAGTCTATTGTCATAATGCCATCTTGATAACCAGCATCCACAGTGACCCCAGTGAGTGCTACTTCCTGGTATACACGCCTTTGTCTGATCCCTCCCCATGTTGTAGCAGAGTTGATCTGTGTAACCAATAGGGCATGACAAAAATGGTAGTATCACTTCTGACATTAGGTCATAAATTACCAAGCTTCTGTTTCAGTTGTTCTCACACTCTCTCTGTCTCTGAGCACTTGCTCTGGGTGAAGCCATGTCCTGAAGAGCCCTATGGAGAGGTCTACAGGGAGGAACTGAAGCCTCCAACCAGCAGCCACGCAAGTGAGCTTGGAAACCGGTCTTCCAACCCCAGCCAAGTCTTCAGAGACTGCAGCCTTCTCAGAGACCTGAGCCAGATCCAGCCAAGCCTCTTCCTGGTGGTTCCTGACCCTCAGAAGCTGTGAGATAGTAAATCCTTGTTGTTTTAAGCTGCTGTGTTTTGGGGTAATTTGTTATGCGGTAATAATCAATGTAGTAATCTTCAAATTATGACACTAGTTTTCTGGGGTATTTCTTCCATGTACCATTTATGTGCTCTTATGGCTAGAGGTAGAAAGATGGGAATAGGCACTGTTTCCATTTATAAATGAAAATGCTTATTCCCCATATCATGTAATTTGTTAGAAAAGGAGACAGATGATATTCTATCTTTCTAAACAGCTATATTGAGATACAGTTCATACCATATACTGTACCTATTTCAAGTGCACAATTGAGTGGTTCTTAGTACATTCACAGAATTGTGCAGCCATCACTATAATCTTAAAGCATTTTTATCCCTCCTAAAAGAAATCCCTTAGCCATTAGTTCTCATTCCTCATTCTCTCCCATATCCCTCCTTCCCTTATCTCCAGCTCCAAGCAGCCACTGAGCTCTTTTCTCTTACTATAGCTTTGCCTCTTCTGGACTTTTTATATAAATCCAGTCATGCACTCTGTGGTCTTTCGTAACTGGCTTCTTTCAGTTAGCATCATGTTTTCAGCTTTCATCCTTGATGTAGCTAGTATCAATACTTCATTACTTTTAGTTTTCAAATAATATTCATTATATGGATAGATACACCATATAATGAAATATTATTTTGTGTATGCACTCATCAGTTGAGGGACATTTGAGTTATTTCTACCTTTTGGCTATTACAAATAATGCTTCTGTGAACACTCATGTATATGTTTTTGTGTAGCACATAATGGGGGATAGTCTGAATAGGACAATTTTGAGGTGTGTGTGTGTGTGTGTGTGTGTGTGTGTGTGTGTGTGTGATGCACAACAGGAGTGAACTGACAAAAATAAAGTAGAAGCCAGTTAGCAAACAGCTAGTCCTCCAATGCCTTCTGGTTGGGCTCGCACCCCAGCATCCTTACCAGCAAGTTCAGTTGTGTCTCCTCTTGGTTCATGGCTTTGGCACCTAGGAACCTCCTAGAGCCGCTTCACCTCCAGTGGCTGAGCAAACCAGACCAAGCCCCCGTACCCCAAGCCTTGTTCCCTCAGAATCCTCCTAGGCAAACTTCAAACTTCTTCCTAGGGAGACCTCAAGAGTCTTCATTGTCTATCAAGAATAAATCCAAAATGTTCTGAGCTAATCTTGCTTCAGGCCAGACCTAGAAATATAATTGTCTTGTTAAAATGAATGTAATATTAGAATCTAGCTGGCTTCCAGACAGCATCTTTCATATTTTTTACTTTCCATCTGCTATGGGAAGAATCTCTCTTCCAGGATAATGTGTATTTTGACTTCTGTTGTTACTACTGCTACTACTTCTAGTAATAATAATAAATAGCCTTTATACAGAAAGTATAGATTATGTACCACAGACTACACATATAAGACCCACTTAGTCTGCCTTGCAACCTATTCAGTTGAAAACACTTTCTAATTTCCCTTTTGATTTCCTCTTTGACATATGAGTTGTTTAAAATTAGGTGTGATTTTTAGTATGACAAGATGTTCTTGGTTCATCTTAGCTATTTCCTGCCTCAGACCTGTAATTAATTATAATCTGGATAGTGGGGACATTCATTGCTACTAGGTTGGTATTCATTTCTAGGTCTTTTCAGTGGATTATCATTAAAACTAGAGGCCCGGTGCGCAAAAATTTGTGCACTCGGAGGGGAGGGGGGGTCCCTCAGCCCAGCCTGTGCCTTCTCGCAGTCTGGGACCCCTCGGGAGATACGACCTGCTGGCTTAGGCCCGCTCCCGGGTGGCAGAGGGCAGGCCCAATCCCTAGGTGCAGCCCCTGGTTGGGCTCAGAGCAGGGCCGATTGGGGAGTTGGGG
>NW_005353595.1:29117-29356 GCF_000412655.1 Myotis brandtii | reverse complement strand
GGGGCTGGCTGGTTTGCCCTGAAGGGTGTCCTGGATCAGGGTGGGGGTCCCGCTTGGGTGCCTGGCAAGCCTGGGTGAGATGATGATGGCTGTTTGCATCTGGTCACACCCCCTTCAGGGTGGGGGTCCCCACTGGGGTGCCTGGCCAGTCTGGGTGAGGGGAGGGCCGTTTTTTCCAGCTGGCGAGTGACTAAAGCTTCCAACCGCTCCTTGTTTTCTTCTCTCTTTTTTTTTTTTTT